>NC_044985.1:113169583-113431913 GCF_008728515.1 Papio anubis
GCTCACTGCAAGCTCCGCCTCCCGGGTTCACGCCATTCTCCTGCCTCAGCCTCCCGAGTAGCTGGGACTACAGGCACGTCTGCCGCCACGCCCGGCTAATTATTTGTATTTTTAGTATTTTCGGGGGCTTTTCCGTGTTAGCCACGATCTGTCGCCCAGGCTGGAGTGCGGTGGTGCGATCTCGGCTCACTGCAAGCTCCGCCTCCCGGGTTCACGCCATTCTCCTGCCTCAGCCTCCCGAGTAGCTGGGACTACAGGCGCCCACCACCTCGCCGGGCTATTTTTTTGTATTTTTTTAGTAGAGACGGGGTTTCACCGTGTTAGCCAGGATGGTCTCGATCTCCTGACCTCGTGATCCGCCCGTCTTGGCCTCCCAAAGTGCTGGGATTACAGGCTTGAGCCACTGCACCTGGCTTGTGTTTTGTTTTTTAGAGACAGAGTCTTGCTCTGTTGCCCAGGCTGGAGTGCAGTGGCCGGATCTCAGCTCACTGCAAGCTCCGCCTTCCGGGTTCACGCCATTCTCCTGCCTCAGCCTCCCGAGTAGCTGGGACTACAGGCGCCCGTCGCTGCGCCCGGCTAGTTTTTTCTATTTTTAGTAGAGACGGGGTTTCACCATGGTCTCGATCTCCTGACCTTGTGATCCACCCGCCTCGGCCTCCCAAAGTGCTGGGATTACAGGCCTGAGCCACCGCGCCCGCCCTGAATTTTGCTTTCTAACAATTCCGTGATCTACAGTGGAGACTTACATTCCATGAAAATGTTTAAGTTGGTTTCCTTTACTTAATTCATGGGTTAAACAGTAGTTCTAACTCAAGTAAATGTAGCCATCAAGCATTTGTTCTGTGCAAGCCACCACAGGAAGAGCTGTAGAGAATTTAAAATGAAAAAGAAGTTATATAGTCACTGTCTTTCCAGAGCGTATGATGTAGTGTAGGGAAGAAGAAAGTCTGAAACCAAAAAGAATTTAATACAAGGCTAAACATAATTGTCATGGAAAATATAAAGAAAATACTGAGAGAGTTCAAGGAGGAAGAAGCCACATCTGTTTGGGGGTCAACATTTCAGACAGCGGATACAGTCATAGGAGTGGATGAAAGCAAAGAGGAGGGAGAGAGAAAGGGGCCTGGAGACCCACGTCATTCACAGCATCTGGGAGACCAAGACTTAGTGAAGGCAGAGAGGAGAACCTGATCAGGAATGAAGTTGCAGAAGACACAGCAAGGTGACATGCAGGAGGGACCTCAGGGCCCAGTGGGGCAAAGGGACAGGAACACTGGCTGAGTCAGAAGTGGAAGTGGAAGTGGAAATCTTCATAGATTTCACCAAATGATTTCAATTACTTCATCATGAATTGTCCTGAAACCTCTTGCAGTGGAATGATATGGACAAGGGCCAAGAGCCATGGTTGAAAAAGCAAAAGGGAAGAAAGGGACTTTAAGCAGAGGGGGACACAAAGAAGTCAAAGAAGAGGTTTTTAAAATTATTATTTATACGGAATTTACTTAGAAGTGCAAGAACATTTTTTTTCTTTAGCAGTCCAGTTTTTCTAGAAGCACTTATTTAAAAAGAATTCCCTTCTTATTCCTAATAAATCCTCTTTAAGAGTCATACATTATTATTATAGACAATGGTTTCTGGGCCATTCTTCAGTTTTGGTTATCTGTCCATTCTTGCAGGGGTAATATATGAATGTAACAATAATTGTAGCATTATAACAGTTTCTTTTGTTTAGTTTTGTTTTGTTTTGTTTTGTTTTGTTTTTTGAGACAGAGTCTCGCTCTGTCGCCCAGGCTGGAGTGCAGTGGCGCAATCTCAGCTCACTGCAAGCTCCGCCTCCCGGGTTCACACCATTCTCCTGCCTCAGCCTCCCGAGTAGCTGGGACTACAGGCGCCCACCACCACGCCCGGCTAATCTGTTTTGTATTTTTTTAGTAGAGATGGGGTTTCACCATGTTAGCTAACCCGGGATGGTCTCAATCTCCTGACCTCACGATCTGCCTGCCTCAGCCTCCCAAAGTGCTGGGATTGCAGGTGTGAGCCACCACACCAGGCCTATAATGGGTTTTTTAACATCTGGCGGAAGTTCCCCTCATTGCTTTTCTTTTTCTTTTTTCTGTTTTTTTTTTTTTTTTTTTTGATGGAGTCTTGCTCTGTTGCCTAGGCTGGAGTGCAATGGCATGATCTTAGCTCACTGCAAGCTCCGCCTCCTGGGTTCAAGTGATGCTCCTGCCTCAGCCTCCTGAGTAGCTGGGACTACAGGTGTGTGCCACAGCACCTGGCTAATTTTTGTATTTTTAGTAGAGACAGGATTTCACCATATTAGTCAGGATGGTCTTGAACTCCTGACCTCATTATCTGCCAGCCTCAGCCTCCCAAAGTGCTAGGATTACAGGTGTGAGCCACCACCCCTGGCCTTTTTCCCTTTTTCAAAATGTTCTTAGCTATATATTTGGCTGACTCCCTATTGCACTCATTCTTTTTAGGAGGATATGTATATACATATATATATAGAGTGTGTGTGTGTTATATATATAGTGTTATATATAGTTATATATATCCTCCTAAAAATATAAAAACTATATATAGTTTAAAAAATATTAATATTAATATTAAGCCGTAAAAATTACCACTTAAAAAGTATATATGTAAAGGAAAAAGTTAAAGCTTAACTTTATCCCTAAAATACTACCTATCCAAGTTCTAACTCCAGGTAAGTACTAGCTAGGAATTGAAATGCATCCATCTGACAGTTTCCTGAATGTATATAGACATACTATATGTAAATATATATTGGCAAAAATATTTCCAAAACGGGGAGAATGTCCATCACCCCACAGAGGGAAAAGCACAGGATCATGTGGCCTCTCACTTCCCCTCACTCTTCCTCTGGGCAGAAGAGCATGATTATCTCCTCCTGTCTCTCCTTTAATTCCTTCTACCTACCCTCCCCATGTCCCCATCACTCTTAGCTTACAAGTTCTACCATTTACTGCTACATTGCTAGGGTTTACCTCCCTGCTTTCAGCAGCCTTATTTAAACCTAAACCTAAATGTCTTTATAAATATACTAAAATTAAATAAACACTGTACCTGCCCATTGGATTTGTCACCCAGGCTGGAGTGCAGTGGCGTGATCTCAGCTCACTGCAACCTCCACCTCCCAGGTTCAAGTAATTCTCATGCCTCAGCCTCCTGAGTAGCTGAGATCACAGGCACCTGCCACCACACCTGGCTAATTTTTGTATTTTTAGTACAGACGGGGTTTCACTGTCTGGTCTCGAACTCCTGACCTCAGGTGATCTGCCCACCTCAGCTTCCCGAAGTGTTGGGATTACAGGTGCGAGCCACCACACCCAGCCAGGAGTGAAATCTTTAACACACTTGTATGCCTTTTAATGTTTCCTATCCTCACCCCCTTCAACACATGGCTTTGTTTTAAATAATATGAAACCACTATGCTTGTTGAAATTTTTCCTTAAAAGCAAGAGTGGTAGACACAGCCTAGGGTGACCCCTAGTGAGTTACACCCTTGTGTAATTCAGTCCCCTTGAGTGTGAGCTTCCAACCAAGAGCAAATGGCAGTTAAGAGGTTTTGAAGATGCAATTAAGGTCCCTATCAGTTGACTTTGAGTTCCTCCCAGGTGGGCCTGGCCTAACCAGGTGAGACCTTTTACAGGGTCCAGGCTGGGTGCGGTGGCTCACACCTGTAATCCCAGCACTTTGAGAGGCCGAGGCAGGTGAATCACCTGAGGTCAGGAGTTCAAGACCAGCCTGACCAACATGGAGAAACCTTGTCTCTCTTAAAAATACAAAATTAGCCAGGCATGGTGGTGAATGCCTGTAATCCCAGCTACTCATGAGGCTGAGGCAGGAGAATCACTTGAACCAGGGAGGTAGAGGTTGCAGTGAGCCAAGATCGCACCATTGCACTCCAGCCTGGGCAACGAGAGTGAAACTCCATCACACACACACACACAAAAATCCAGGCCTTCCCGAAAGTTCAAGACTGGAAGCAGTGGGGGCTCTGTCATAGTTGCTGGCTTTCAAAGAGCAAGCTGTCACAAATCCTACATCCACAAGGATACAAGTTCTGCCAATAACCTAAGGGGACTTGGAAGCTGATGTCTCACTATTCAAGCCTCAGATGAGAGCTCAGTCAGTCAATACCTGGCTTTCACCTGTGTGAGCCCCTGAGCTGGGAATTGACTAAGCCACACCTGGACCTAGGAAACTGTTAGGTAATAAAAGCATGTTGTTTTAAGCCAGTACTGGGTACTGATTTGTTATGCAGCAATAGACAGCTGATACAGAACGTAGATCTACTTTTTTCAAGAGACTTTCCTTCACCATTATATTACCATTCACAATCACATAAATATCATCTATTTAGACTTACGCCTGCATTTAAAGGCATAAATCTCTTCCTTCCATTCTCCATCTTCCCCTATCTGGATATCTTTGCTTTGATTTAGTTCCTATTTGGTGGGGATGCTTATTAAGGTACTTATCTTAGGGTATAGGGTGCTGTATTTTCTGTATCCTTGAATGTATGTCAATATCTTTCTTTTGCCCTCAAATATAAACAACCCTTTAACTCCTAGTCCTTTTCATTTAAAAGTCTGAGACACTGCTCTGCTATTCTTTACCTTCATGATAGAGAGGGGCAGTACAATACTGGTTTCATTCTCTTTCTTCTGTATGTAACCTGTGATTCCTTCGAAGAATCTTGTAAACATTTCTCTTTATCCTTGCAGTTATAAATTTTACCAGGAAATCTCAAATTATGTATCATCTCCTTCATTAATCCAACTGCTGCCCTGTGAGCCCATTCTATTAGAAAATAAGACTTTCTTCACCTCACAGACACCTCCTTCTAGGAGTTAGTGAATTCTGCTTCTATTTCCACATGCTCCTTCTCCTGGAGCACCCATTGCTCAGGCAGAAGCAGATCTCTCGAATCTTCTCTCCATGTTTCCTGTCTTTTCACTCGTGGTTTCCACTTCCTCATACTCTGAACCTCTCATGCACTAGTTCCTCCTTTTTATTCAGAACCAAATTCAATTCTGAGTAGTATACACGACTTTTTTCACTTCCTTTCTTGAATGTTTAGAGCTGTTGTTGCAATTTTTGTTTTTATTTCCCTAAACTTTTCTCCCTCTCTGAGTTGCCGGTGTGGGCTCCTTGTACTTGGCCAGGCTAGAGGGTGGAAATCTTGGCAGAGACAGACAACATAACACATTCCCCTTCAGTGCTGGATGGGCAGCCACTGGGGTCCTGTGTACTAAGGCATGAGGCAGAGAGAGGCCTCCCAGTTTGGTGTTCTCAAGGCCACAAAAAAGCGGCGGGGTGGGGGGACAGCTCAGCCTACTGTGCAATTTCCTTAAAGGGCAGCCCGTATCCATCTGATCAATATACCCCTCTGCCTCCTAGGGTCAGATGCAGCACCATTACAGCATGTACTTCCTCTCTACAAGATGAAGGATTCTTTGGACTCGTCTGCTCATTGAGTCATCAGTGCTCTCTGGAGCCCTCATCCCTTGTTCTTGTTGTAAGCAAAGGCTCCTAGCACACATACCATTTCTTGAGACCCCAAATCTTCAGATGACCCCATCCAGGGTCATCTACCTTACTGAGCCATCCCTACCAGAGAGTTAGGAGGGATAAGGGATATTGAATGTCAATGTGAGCTGCCATCTTCCTAGAATCTTCATTTGTTCAGAGTAAGAAATCCATGAAAACATTTATAGACATGGCAAAGAGGAAGGGGAAAGAAGGAGGTTGAAGATATGTAGAGAGAAAGGTAATAGATAGATAGACCCAGAACTGAGAAGCCTGAGAATGAAGCCAGCACATCTGCTGTTATGTCCTGGTAGATGTTAGTGGAGTTTGGTTCTAACCCAACATCATACTCCAAAAGAAGCATCAGATCTGTGGAACACAAAGTCAAGACTTGGCCCAGCTTCAGCCCTTTTATCCAGGAGCTTAAACAAGTTTTCAGTGTAGCCTATAAGGCCATGAGACTTGCCAAAATGGTTACTAACAAAGGTCGGTTCATCCAAAGAGAAGCAACGGTGAGGGCAACGTAAGGTCTCCAGGCAGGTGGATGGCATCAAGCAAGCAGCAATAGGAGCAAGCAGTTAAGTGAAATGGTTATAAATAGAGCCCACAAAAGCATTCCAAAATCTAAACCCGGCCCTGAAGTTATGGCTTAGAGAAATGTGTGCAACAGCTGATAAATAGGCTCTCCTGGAACAGGGCCGTCTGAGGGTATGTGGGCTCCAGGAAGCCTTGCCATCCACAAAACGTGGCCAGAGGCCAATGGAGACGCTGGGAGAAAGGGCTTTAGGAACCATGCTGACCAGGGTTATAGGGGGAGAGCATTACTATCCACCTCATAAGGTTTTTGGGGGGATTTAGTGAGCTATGCACATTAGGGGTTAGAACGGGATCCACCCATTAGAAACAATCTGTCAATGTCGCCTGTTTTTAATAAGCTTAATGTATGTGCCAATGCATGGGACTCTGCCTGCCTCCTCTCCAAGAAAGCACAGCATTCTATCTCTGCATAAGAAGCTTTACAGGGCAGCATCCTTCCTCTTCCACATTTTTCACACCCATGGTCTCTGACCTATGTCTGACAGTCCATCTTAATATTACTTTTTGTTTTCAGCTTTTTACACATTCAACAAAAAAGAGAGCGAGGATCCACGAAGAACAGGACAGGAGAGACGGTTGTTTCTCAGTCCATCAGAAAGAAACCAGAGGCTTGCAAATTGGTCTCCTTGGACCCATTAATCATGCCAGTTTCAGCATTTGATTTTTATTCTGAACAATTCATGGTCCAATTAGAGGTTTATGCATTTACACTGAAAAATACATGATGTCATTTAGAGCCTTTCTGGCACAGGAAGGCCCGGCGGCCTCTCACCTTTGTATTCTGCCAGGCACACACACTCATAGCCATTAACGAGGTCCCTGCAGGTGGCTGCATTCAGGCATGGAGCGGAGAGGCACTCGTTATATTCCTCCTCACAGTAGAGGCCGTGGTAACCTGAGGGACAGAGAGAAAGGCCTGCTGTCAAATGCATCCCATTTACAACCCACGCGGGACCAGCCAGAAAGGAAGGCAGTTGGGGGTATTCATTAGAAAGTATGGCACAAACAGATGGGATTTCAGGAGCTAGATCTCTTGGGGTAAAGCTGAAAGGTGGATTTGGGGGAAGGCTATGAAGAAAGAGCCTGTTCTTATCACACTTTTTCATGATCCCAAGTATAAAAGAAGTTATTTCATTTATCCAATGACATTCTCATCATAGTGCGTCCAACAGTGCTGGTGTTAGGGTGATCCAGTCACTGAGTGTGTCTGCTGCAGCCATTGGAGATAGTGAGTGAGCAGAACTTACAGCAGGGGAGGAGCAAACAACTCGCTTCAAGAGTGAGAACCTGGCTCGGTGCGGTGGCTCATGCCTGTAATCCCAGCACTTGGGGATACCGAGGCAGGTGGATCACTTGAGCTCAGGAGTTCGAGACCAGCCTGGCCAACATAGTGAAACTCTGTCTCTACTAAAAACACAAAAAATTAGCCAGACATGGTGGCGGGCACCTGTAATCTCAGCTACTCAATAGGCTGAGGCAGGAGAATCACTTGAACCCGGAAGGCAGAGGTTGCAGTGAGCCAAGATTGCACCACTGTACTCTAGCCTGGGCGACAAGAGCAAAACTCCATCTCAAAAAAAAAAAAAAAAAAAAGAAAAAAAGAAAACAAAACAAAAAGTGTGAGAACCACATTAGAAAAATATATCTGTATTTCCTTTTCAAGTCAGAAAAGAAAATGAGCTCAAAATGCTTAACTGAAATTTTTGATGAAATATGAGAGTATTTTTGTTGTTATTGCTTGTTTAAAGATATGATCATATAAATTATAGTATTTTAAATTGTACCTAAATGTTTAAATTACTAAATAAATCATAATGCGAGTGAAGAAAAAATAAACCACAATTTCTTGATAAAGATGGATTTTACCCTCCTATTTGCAAAACAGGTGTTTATTCTAAAGGACAAGAAGACAACATTCTTTGAGATTCACTCATGAGGGTTATGCAGTTTTCAACTTTTGAAAACATGTGTTACTGCCAATTTGCAGTGAAACCAGGCCATTTTTGTCCGGCCCTGTCCAAACAATGAAAAACATATGAGTGTTTTCAAAAGTCACACTGCCCGTGTTCGTTCTGAATTCAGATAAGCAGAAAAAATAAACCCTTACCAAAGTAGGAATTAGAACTACTAGCTTTTCCCTAGCCTTTCCAACTCACAACCAACTCTCAAACTCAGGAAGTCCCATTAGAACATGCTAATATGTTGAACTGTTTTGTTTCTTGTGCCTATCATAAAAGTAGGTTAAGCTCATATCTGCATTATTAACAGAGCACTTTTCAAATATGTTGTCATTTCAGTTGTTTTTGAAAAGCTTTCCAAATTTAGGTTGTGATAATGGCCCCTTTGAGGAGCCCTTGACCTACCTAAGACAAATATACTATAGTTTTCAATTCTTCTGAAAAGCAGTATGTTACCCTACTTTTTGTAACTTTAGGGAAATCCTTCTATTATCCTTTATTAGATTATTTCCATCATATAGATAAGAGGTACTCAACTAGCAGCAGTTTTGTCCCCCAAAGGACATTTGAAAATGTTTGGAGACATTTTTCCTTGTCACAACTGGAGGTACGGGGAGGGGTTGCTGCTGGCATCTAGGAGGTAGTGTCAAGAGTGCTGCTAAGGATCCTACAGTCCTACAGGAGGCTGCCCGGGACAGCCTCCCACAACAAGACTATCCAGAAAAAATATCAGTACAGCCAGGTTGAGAAAATCTGTTCTAGACCAGGGGGTCAGCAAACTATGGCCCACAGATCAAATCTATCCCAGCCTGTTTTTGCAAATAAAGTTTTCTTGGGACACAGCCACAGTCATGCATTTACATATTGTCTATGGCTGTTTTCACATGACAACAAAGGACTGAGTGGTTGCAACAGAGACTATATGGCCTGCAAAGCCTAAACATTTACTATCTGGCCCTTTGCAGAACAAGTTTGCTGATTCCTGATTTAGATTCAATGAAAGCTCTTTCTTTTAACAAGAGTTTTGTATATTAACCCCTTATCAAATGTATTGTTTGCAAATATTTTCTCCCATTCCATAGGTTGCCTTTTCACGCTGTTGATTGTTTCCTTTGTTATTTAGAAGCTTTTAAGTTTGAAGTACCACTTTTGTCTTCGTGCTTTTGTTGCCTGTACCTTGGATATCACATCCAAGAAGTCATTCCCAAGGCCAACGTTATGAAGTTTTTTCCCCTATGTTTTCTTCCAGAAGTTTCATACTCCCAGGTCTTACGTTTAAGTTTTTAGTCCATTTTGAGTTGGTAGTCATGTATGGTACAAAATAATACAAATGGCCAACAGGCATATGAAAATAACATCACTAACCAACATCACTAATAATCAGGGAAATGCAAATTAAAATCATAACAGGATATCACTTCACACCTGTTAGGATGGCCATTATAAAAAAAACAACAAAACAAACAAACAAAAACAGAAAATAACCAGTGTTGGGGCAGATTTGAAGAAATTGGAACCTTTGTGCACTGTTGGTAGGAAGGTAAAATGGTACAGCTGCTGTGAAAAACTATAGTGGTTCCTCAAAAAATAAAAAATAGAACTACCACATTATCCAGCAATTCCATTGCTGGGTACTCAACCAAAAGAATCGAAAACAGGAATTGGAGGATTTACTAGCACTCCCATGTTCATTGCAGCATCATTCACAATAGCCAAGAAGTAGAAGCAACTTGATGTCCATCGACAGAAGAATGGACAGCTCAAGCAACAGTGGTACGTAATACAATGGAATATTATTCAGCCTTCAAAAGGAAGAAAATCTTGTCATGTGCTACAATATGGATGAACCTTCAGGACATTACATTACATGAAATAAGCCAGTCACAGAAGGACAAATACTATATGGTTCCACCTATATGATGTATTTTTAAAATAGTCAAACTCACAGAAGCAGAAAGCAGAATGATGGTGATTGCCAGGGTCTGTGGAAGGGGAAAAATGGAGAGCTGCTGTTTAATTATGCAAGACGTTATGCAAGATGGGTAAGTTCTAGATATCGCCTGGTAAACAGTGTGTGTATGGTAAATAATACTGTAATGTATACTTAAACATTTGTTAGGGAGGTACGTTTAATTCTGTGTTTTTTACCACTATATATATAAATATATATGTATTATTAAATACATATATATTTTTTAACCACTATTACATACATATATAATTTTACCCCTATCTATATACCTATATCTATATCTATATTTTACCTACTATATATATAGTGGGTAAAAAATACACAACATAAAATATATATATAGTGGTAAAAAACATACAACATGAAATATATATGTGTATATATATGGAAAGAGAGAGAGTGGGAGAGGTAAAAATATATACATATATATCCATGTATGTGTAAAGAGTTAAGTGCCTTTTGCTTCTCCTAATATAAGAACCTTTTTGAGGTTACTATGGAGTACAATCACCAGCAGCACGTTTTCAATTGCATTTGCCCTACTAGGAGATATTTTAACAATCAACATGGAAGGGTAATATATAACCACAACCCTGCATGCCTCTTTGACCTCTGAATTGAGGTGGTATTTAAATAGACAAAAATCAAACAAGCAAGTTTTGCAAGATCATCTATAATTGTTTCCATTTTTGAAAACAGTATCATTATCTTTTTATACTAGCAATATGAAAAGCAAATGAGGAAGTTATTTTACAGAGATAATTAAGCTGGTGATGTTTTTTCTTCCTTGGGGGGAAAAAAGATAAAGTTTTCATATTCTAAAACTGTTTCTTCAGAGACGGTAACATTTAAATGTCTTCATGGAAATGTCAAGGCACCCTTTATACTCAGTGCCAAGCAGCCTCAATCGGACGGTTTGAACAAAAAGGTACTCCTTCCAGAAGAGAGGGCTTCTGTGAAAATGAGGCTGTCACCCCCTGCTGATAATTAATTCGGGCAAACAAATTAGCTCAGGGCAGCATGCCCAGGGTCTGGAAAAAAAAAAGAGGCTAGTCCAAAGAATTTTCAAAAATAAAATAAAAGATCAAAGGGTGGGATTAGAGTGGCCCCTTCCAAGGCACTGATCTTTATCAGCATTGCTCCCATCTTTGCATGATTTGCTCTGGAATAATCAGTTCCCATTATTTCTTTCAGATTGACAGGGCACAGCAACCAACCAGATGGGGGAGTGAGAAAGAGCAGTGGAGATGGCTGCCATGTTTAGCTGAGTGAGTGGATGAAGTCATTATCACCAAGAGGTACCACCAAAGGAAAAATAGGCTTAGAGGAGGAAAAACAGGCTTAGAAGAAGACCAGTTGAGCTTTGGATGTGTTTAGATTGGGCACACTTGGGCAGGTCCAAGTGGCAGTTGGAAGTATGTGTGTAAATGGCTTAGAAAAAGCACTTTGGGAATTAGTCACCTGGAAGTGGTTTTGAAGTTTTCATTAAAGAAGAAAATGGAAGGGAAAAAAGAAGGGGTCAAAGTCAGACCAGATGGGCAGTTGGAGAACAAAGAGCCAGATCAGGACACTGGACAGGGATTGGGCAAAAAGGAGGAGAAAAGCCCAAGGCATGCAGTGTCATGGAAGCCAGAGGATGAAAGGATGTCAAGGAAGGTGGGTTAGCAGTGTCAGAGGCTCAAATGAGCAAGAATGACCACTGGACTAGAAGATGAGGAGGTCAACGAACACCCTCAAAACCATTGCTCTTAATGGTGGCTGTGCTAGTCCTTAGAGGGTGTTTAAGGAAATTAGGGGTGGGAGTGATCCTTATCGCAATGATTGGAGGGTTCTACTGGAATTTAGGAGGGTGGAAGGGGGCAAAGATATTAAACATTGCAATGCCCTGGATATTCCTGCACAACAAGGAATGCCTCCTCATTCTTCACAACATTGGACTGTTCCACTGGGCCTTCATGTAGGTGAAAACCCTGTTGATAACTTTCCCAAACTAAAACCTAACTTCTTTATATGTACAGCACCATTTTAAGATACACTGAGTTTTAAGCTTGTCACAGTGGCTCACACCTGTAATCCCAGCACTTTTGGAGGCTGAGGCAGGTGGATCACTTGAAGTCAGGAGTTCAAGACCAGCCTGACCAACATGGTGAAACCCATCTCTACTAAAAATACAAAAAGTAGCCAGGCATGGTGGCGGGCACCTGTAATCCTAGCTACTTGGGAGGCTGTGGCATATGAATCACTGGAACCTGTGAGGCAGAGGTTGTGGTGCACCCAGATTGTGCCACTGCACTCCAGCCTGGGAGACAGAGCGAGACTACATCTCAAAAAAAAAAAAAAAAAAAAAAAAGATATACGGAGTTTTCATAAAATGTACTGCTGGATAAACCAAGAGAAGATTGTACTAAGAGTTATTCATCATTTTAGAAAACCACTTCACAAGAACAACAGCTCTAGTGGAATGTAAATCTCCAATAAAGAATATCTGTATCCGTAAAACAAAAACATCAACACAAATCACTTCCTCCAATAGTTTTCTGACAATGCTATGTACAGCAGCTCTTCCCACCGGCAACTCATCACAACACTCAGCTGATTTCCATCATAGTATTTGTAACTGTCTGAAATCCTATTTTTACTGTAGTTCTGTACTGATTATCATGTCTCTTCTTCCACTACAGGATAAGCTTGAGGGAAGAGTCTGCAAATGCAGTGTTCACAGCTGTACCTGTGATATCTGTTTCGGAAAAGGCTACACAAGTAAAATTGTTGAATAAGCACCCAAAATGTTATCGATTGATTGGATGCACTTTTAAAATGTTTCTATGGTGCTCCAGCACCTTCCAGGTGCCCTGGGTACTGCATACAAAGCTAAAGAATGGGGTCTCCACCTGTAGGGAGTGCCCAGTGTAGTATCAAGTTAGTGGCATCTGCCTTGTGTCAGGTCGTTTAGGTGTGTTAATTTGTTTAATTCTCATAAAAACCCAAGGTGGTGGGCATGACTCGTCCCAATTTATAGATGAGGAATTAAGAGTCAGAGAGGTAAAGAAATTTGCCCAAGGCCACGTAGTCAATCCTGTGTGTTCTTCCTTCTTTCCCATGTTGTCTCCAAACTCATTGTCTAGTGTGTTAGTTTATTAGGGCTCCCATGAAAACGCTATAGCACTGGTTGAATTAAACAAAAACTTATTTTCCCAGAGTTTTGGAGGCTAGAAGTCCATGGTCAAGGTCTCAACAGGTATGGTTTCCCCCGAGGCCTCTCCCCTTGGCTTTCAGATGGCCGCTTTCTCTGTGAGACCTCACGTGTCCTTTTCTCTGTGTGTGAGTGCTCCTGGTGTCCTTCTGCTTCTCATAAGGACACCAGTGCGATTGTATTACAGCCCTACCCTTACAATCTCATTGAACCTTAATTACCTTTGTAAAGGCTCTATCTCCAAAGACATTGGAGGTTACAACTTCAACATATGAATTGGGTGGGGGGCCTAATTTAGTCCTTAGCAACTAGAATCTGAGTTTCTCAGTCACGAGACTGTTGGTATTTTGGACCAGATCATAATTGCTGGGAGCTTCCCTGTGCACTGTAGAATGTTGAGCCGCATTCCTGACCTCTACACACTAGATTCCAATAACACCATCCTTCCCAGTTGTATCTATCAAAAATGTCCCCAGTCATTGTCATATGTCCCCTGGAAGACAAAAATCCCTTTTGAGAACTACTGTCCTAGATCCTTTTTATAAAATGAAAGCAACTTGAAGAGATTTGAGGACATGCGGGTTTCAAATTGTGAGGAGTGAGAGTTCATTCATTAGAGCAAAAGGATTTCTGGATAATACCGAGGGGGGCTTCTGCCCTTGTGGGTTTGACGTAACACAGTCCATGGGGTGACTCTCTCCAGCACTGCTATCCCACAGAAGGAAACAGGCCCTGGGTGTATCTGGGACTGGCTCATAGCAAGTGAATGGGATAGAGGGGAGTAAGAAGGGAGACCCTGCCTGGTGATTTTTGAGCTAACGAGAACCCTGTTGAATGCTGTGCCCTTGGATTGGGACTCCTCTCTGTGCCCCTTATGAAGCCTCAAGCCACGTGGTGAAGCTGGTTTCTAGCTAGTGCTCTTCCTATTTTTCAGATGAAAAGACCACAGCCCTACAGCCTTGACCAGCTCAGCAAAGGTACGGTGGAGCCCAAATTCCACCCCACAGACCCTGACCTGCTCCAGAACAGGACACTTTGCTGCACAAAGGTCCCAAGAGTCACTCAATTCCTACTCTCCCCAGTAAAAGGCAAGGCCTTCCATGGCCTTGCACGGTCTTCCCTCTCAATACTGTCTCAAGACAGCATTTAAACATCAATCCAGGACCCACTGGCTCTGGCTCCACACTGTGTTTGCTCACAGGAGTACTTTCCCTCCCCTCGTCCATCCCTCATCACACTCAAAAATCTCCAAAACTGTAAGATTCGAGCTGCAGCCAGACGGTTTTCACACTTCGTGCAACAAATTCCCAGCAACTCATCTGTGAGTATCACCTCTGGAGGGCGATTCGTGCTTCCTGCTGCCTCAGGCAAACAGGACCTTCGCAGACCACAGGGCTGTGATCAGGACAACCACAGGGAGGACATGCCGCTCACTCCCCTCATGCAGGGTGAATTCAAGGCAAGGGTAAATTTAAGGTGTTTGGGGCTTTTGTTTTTACTTCATAGTCAGGCTGAAGCAAGTGCAGGGCTGTGAAGAGTGGTTCCCTTAATGATGTGTCACAATTCAGAGGATGTTTTCCCTTCTTCAGCGCCAGTGGATAAAATGTGAAAACCCATGACTTTCTGATTCAAGGCTAGGCCAGTTCCTGGGAGATCAACTATTCCACCTCACCCATAGTCATTAAAGATATGGGGGCTGGGCGCAGTGGCTCACGCCTGTAATCCCAACACTTTGAGAGTCTGTGATGGGTGGATCACGAGGTCAGGAGGTCCAGACCATCCTGGCTAACACAGTGAAACCCCATCTCTACTAAAAATACAAAAAATTAGCTGGGCATGGTGGCGGGCACCTGTAATCCCAGCTACTTAGGAGGCTGAGGCAGGAGAATGGCCTGAACCCAGGAGGCGGAGCTTGCTGTGAGCCGAGATTGCACCACTGCACTCCAGCCTGGGTGACAGAGCAAGACTCAGTCTCAAAAAAAAAGAAAAAAAAAGTGGGACACAGAGAAAATAATCCTATTACATTAATATGATTGTGAGCTTTCAAATTCTGGCTAAACTCACTAGTGGTCATAAAGCCCTTCGGCGCCCTGGAATGTGGGACAGTATGCATTCATCTTGCTGTGTAGAGCTTTATTTCAAGGGAACCTTGAAATAAAGGTGTGGGTGCATGTGTGTGTGTGTGTGTGTGTGTGTGTGTGTGCGCGCGCGTGCATCTATCTCCCTTAGCCTCTCTTGTTGCTGGCAGGTTCATAATAGAAATCGATTAAAGAACAGAAATAAAAACAGAGGCAAGAATCTGGGCTCACATTAATCCTATTAAGTGTTCAGATGCTCTTGTTTAAACGAACCTGCTGGTATTGATACCTGTGCAGGTTTTCACTGAGTAATCATGCTTCTGTCACACACACACACAACACATACAATAAAGCCAGAAAATATTTGTGAACATGGAGGAACTTGTGTAAGTCAATGCAAAACATTTGTTAGTGTGTGGAGGACAGTAGCTGCGGATGGATGTTACTTATTTCTTTAATCTCTAATTTCTTATCCTTTTATTGCTCATGGCACCTCAGCCAGAAAAGAAAATAAATGTCAAAAGACTGAAATCAGTCAATATATCCACTTGCTGTGATTTTTGTTAACATTAAATTGAAAGGACTAAAGAGAGAGGCTAAATTAAAGTTTTTGACTGTAAAACCTCCTTATTATTTATGTTATTGAGCCATCTACAAATTTCCACCTCCCTCCCTGGGCTTCCAAAGGGATGGATGACGAAGAGCCAGCTCTAAATCATATCCTCACTGTTCACACCATGAGTTTATATTCTCCCTCAGTGCAGAGGCTCTCTGGCTTTAATAGCCACATGGGGAAGGTTGGTAATTCTCTGTTTCTCATATTTGCCTCCTCGATCGATTCATTCTTTAAGTCAACAAATAGTTATTCAATTCCTGCTATATGTCAGGCACTGTGCTAGTCACTGGGGCTATCTGGTGAGTAAAAACAGATATAGTGCCTTTACGGGGGCACTTATGAGGGGAAAAACATCAATCAATCGTTCAAGTCAATGGAAAATCATAACTCTGAAGTATTAGCAATGAGGGGCCTGGTGTTCCAGGAGGGAGGAGATGCAGGAGAGCTGACCTTGCCCCAGGGAGGCTGGCCGGATGAGGGGAGAGTGAGCCAAAAGGGAGGGGTGTGCAGAAGAATGATGAGAAAATTCAAGGCAGGAAAAGTTGTGGGTGCAAAAGACCCATGGTGGAGGGGACACGGCTTGTGATTTCTTCTGGACATGGGTTGGAGTCCACCGTAGAGCAAAGGGCAGAGAAGAAATAAGAACACCAGGCCAGGCACGGTGGCTCACGCCTGTAATCCCAGCACTTTGGGAGACTGAGGCGGACAGACCACGAGGTCAGGAGTTTGAGACCAGCCTGACCAACATGGTGAAATCTTATCTCTACTAAAAATGCAAAAATCAGCCGGGCGTGGTGACATGTGCCTGTAGTCCCAGCTACTTGGGAGGCTGAGGCAGGAGAATTGCTTGAACCCGGGAGGTGGAGGTTGCAGTGAGCCAGGATCGCATCACTGCATTCCAGCCTGGGTGACAGAGCAAGACTCCATCTCAAAAAAAAAAAAAAAAGAAAAGAAACAGGCAGGTGTCAGGCCTGGTGGTATCTTTAATGTGGGTGGTGGGGGGATAAAAAATCAGATGTGCATTTCAGAGAGATTGCTCCAGCTACCCTTCGGAGAACGGGGATAAGACCTGCAAGAATCAATGCGGAGAAATCAGTGAAGAGGCTGCTGCAATCATCTCGGGAAATCATGGTTGGGATGAGAGTGGTGTCAGGGCCATGTGGAACATAAATGTCAAGAGCCATTTAAACAGTAAATAGAAATACCTGGTAATGAATAGAATGTGAAGGGTGAGAAGGAAGGAGAGGTGGAAGGGGAGGCCCAGGTTCCTGGCGTATTTTATCTAGACATACTGCAATTTCTTTCAGAGGAGTGCAGGAATTGACATTTATTGAATCCACTTCTACGGGCCAATTTCTCTTCTAGGAACTTTGAAATACAACAGAATCTCATTAGAAGGAAGGGGCTGGGGAGGGGAATGGAATGGAAGGGAACCATATTCCAGGAGGAGCAGACCTTAATTGAACAAAAAGAATTGATAGCTTCTCCCAGAAAAACAGAAGTGATTTGGGAAAAAAAAAAAAAAAAAAAAGTTCATTTTAATGAGTATTTGCTGAAATCTGACTATATTGCCAAGCATTGAAGTAGTTGCTGAGGAGTTCGATTGTACTGTAGTTAAGAAAGAAAGACCTCATGTAAGAAGACACAAGAAGTCAGAGGTGGAGGGAGGGCAGAAAAAGAGAGAGCAGGATCAGGGGAGCATGGGAGGGGGAGAGAGGAAGAGCAAAAGAGAGACCCAGAGGTATCGAGACGGAGAGAGAAAAGAGACAGAGAAAGAGACACAGAAAGAGAAAAGCCAAAAAAGATGAAATAGAAAGAAAAACTGGTCCAAAACGTGATGGAATGACACTGAGCAGCTAGCAAGGTCCCTGTTAGAAATGTTGTGGGCCCCTGCAGAGTGATGTCTCCAGCTGGCGTAATGACCTTGAGCACTGCCCTTGGAGGTTCACCAAGATGGCGGAGCATATGGGAGCTGGGGGTACAATGTGAGAGTTTGAGAGACAATGGGACACAGCAGGATTCTTGCTTCCTAAGTAAAATACATATTCTTGCCTCCTTTATGAAAATAAAATGTATTTGACACCATTTTCTTTTTATGAAGTACTTTTTGTAACTCAGTGTTGAGAGTATTTCTAGACGGGGATCACTGGACCATCAGGCATACAGCTGCAGCTCAGTGCCAGTGTGTCACATCTTCCATCAAGGCCAGTCATGGGCACTTGTGGCAACACAGGATACTTACAAAAGGAAGGGTTTCTGCCCTTCCCTTAGGGGGACATGGGCCTGGCATTGCACGTGAGGTGGTAACACAAGGGAAGCGTCAAGCACAAAGCCTGGCATAAGCACGTCATGATGTAACGTGTGGCCACCTGGCCTGTGATGCAAACATGGTTTAAAAAGACAACCTGGGTGCCATACTTCTGAAAGAGGTGCTCACCTTGCAGACACAGCAAAGGCCCTAATCACCATAGCCCTGAAGGACGCCATTACTCTGAGCCATTGTTTCACATGGTCAGCTTACTAGAGATAGCACCAGCTCAGCACTGACATGGTGTCTGGCTGTTTAGCCCAGATTTCACTACCCAGGAACTTGAAGATCTAAATTTTTCCAATACGAAACAGCCTGTTTCTGTTTGGCTTTTAAAAACCTACCCTTTTTCCTTTTCATAGCCCCATCCCCTGAGATTAACCTCAGGGCCGGATCTGGTTTCCTGCTTGGCAGTAAAACTTCGACTCACTGCTCAGTATTTGATTCCAAACTCTGCATTTTCTCTTTAACAACAGGCTGTTCTCCTCTCATTTCCTTAGCACACAGGCTGATGAATATAGAAGATGCTTGATCAAACTGGGTAAATTGAACTTGCTAGAAAAATGGAATCAGAGGGCCAAATAACCTTTGCATACATAAATACAGAAGAGTTCTTTTCTTTACCAGAGCCTGTTTTACACAAACATGCATTAAAAGGCCTGGAAAAACATTTTCCAAAATTGACAATTGTTTTGTTAAGGGGTTCTTTCATAAATTTAAATATATATATTCATGTTTTCTAATTTTCCGTAACAGAGATACGCTACTGTGTGATATAAGGGGATAATATCATCCATGCTGTGATGGTTAATACTGATGAACTGATGGTTAATACTGACTGTCAACTTGACTGGATTGAAGGATACAAAGTATTGATTCTAGGTGTGTCTGTGAGAGTGTTGCCAAAGGAGGTTAACATTTGAGTCAGTGGGTTGGGGAAGGCAGATCCACCCTTAATGTGGGTGGGCACCATCTAATCAGCTGCCAGCACGACTAGAATATCAGCAGGCAGAAAAATGTGAAAAGAGAGACTCTGACCTAGCCTCCCAGCCTACACCTTTCTCACCTGCTGGATGCTTGCTGCCCTTGAACATCAGACTCCAAGTTCTTCAGTTTTGGAACTCGGACTGGCTCTCCTTGCTCCTCAGCCTGCAGACAGCCTATTGTGCGACCTTGTGATCTTGCGACTTAATACTTAGTAAATATATATATATATATATATATATATATATATATATATATATTTTCCATTAATTCTGTGCCTCTAGAGACCCTTGACAAATACACATGCTTTATGGGTATTTTATTTGTAGTATCACAACTCTAAATCATGCCACTGATTACAAGGGAAATGATGACCATTCTTTATGTTTAACCCTTGATTGGCGGTAAGGAAAACAGGTAATATTAGAAAAATCCTAACTTTTTAAAAGATTTTTTCAGTGGCAAGATAAGAATGTTTCCCATAGCCTATAAAGGGAACAGACTATGCTTATTAGAGGAGAGTTTCTGAGATGCAGGGAACAGACATCATAATAAATGCAGTGTTAGTAAAGAAATTGCTTTTTAAAAGAAGAATTACACTTTTTAATATGTAGAAAAGAAAATTTTGAAGATGTTAAAAATTCTGTAACTTCTGTAGATGTATTGAGTGTAAATCATAATTAATTTATATTTGGAAAGGAAACAGTTCTTAAATATATGGTAAAAACCAAAGGACCACTATCCTGAGTTAACTCCTTAAAAATGGTTAGCATTCTCCCTCAAGAAACATTAAAGAAAATCTGGGACTATATGGAAGATGACAGCTCAGTTGTGACTGTGCTTATGAAGGACATTGGAAGCCAGGGGAACTTGGCAGTGAACCTGCTTTAACAGAAACACTTGGGTGTCTAAAGGCCTTTATCCTTAAACTGGTCCATCATCTGGGGAATCTTTCTAACCATGTTGATCTAAACATTTCTGAAAGCCTTCTCTTGGAATTGCCTTCAGGACTGGGTTACAAACTAGTCACACTGAGAAAAATCAATCACAATGTTTTAGACATGTCTTATGTCTTTTTTTTTTTTTTTTTAAATGTTGCTTTTGGCCACTAGAGGGTGGATTCTACTTATTATCTAGGCAAGTGAAAAAGGAAAAAAAAAAGTTACTCAGGAGTTTAACAAAAGAGGAGCAATAAAAAGATGTCTTTTACAAAAGGAAATAGATGGTACAGAAGGATGCAAATTTTCTGCCAGGTTACATTTAAAGAAGAAATCCCATTCCCTTTAATAATAAAACATAACATTCAAATATTTCTCTACAGCTTGCAAATTCACCATTATGTCCCCTATAAACATATGGTATCTACAGTTTAAATTATCCATTGTAAAGTGGCCTGTTTTTCTTACTAACTTTTTATTTAAAATATTTTTAATACAAATGTTTGTAATACCATGATTAAAGCACCAAGATTAAATACTAAGTATAATGACAAAATAATATTTTATAATTTGAGTTAAAGATTATTGTGCTATGTGTGTTTACATATAAACAGTAAGAAAAGCATTTTAATAAAATAATCCCATGCCCTCAATTAATTATCTAGCATGTTTATAAACACATAAAAATAGCTGGTTTATAGTTGAGGTGAGGAAGATAAGAAAGTTTAGAAAAGAAAAGGTAGACATACACTCTCACATTCCAGAAGTTTTTCATTATGGGACGCACAAAGACGGGAGCTGGGCCAGCAAAGGCAACAAATGGGTGGGAGGGGGGAAAACCAAAGATTAAGGCTCTATCATGGCACTTTGAAGAGAAAATAAAACCTAGATAACTATTTCTATACAAGTATGTATATCAACAAAGAGAAATTTTAAACGGTGTAAAAGTACAGAAGAGTTTTTCTAAGTATTTATTTCCTTTTAATTTATTTCACAAGTAATTGGTTAAATTTGATTTAATTGACCTCTTAGTTATTAATAGACATTCATTTGAGGTATCCGCATTCATCACAATTGGGTTTCAGTGTGGTCCCCAGACCAGCAGCATCAACACCACCTGGGAACTTGTTAGAAATGCGAATAGCCGGGCGCGGTGGCTCAAGCCTGTAATCCCAGCACTTTGGGAGGCCGAGGTGGGTGGATCACGAGGTCAGGAGATCGAGACCATCCTGGCTAACACTGTGAAACCCCATCTCTACTAAAAATACAAAAAAATTAGCCGGGCGCGGTGGCGTGCACCTGTAGTCCCAGCTACTCGGGAGGCTGAGGCAGGAGAATGGCTTGAACCCGGGAGGTGGAGCTTGCAGTGAGCCGAGATCGTGCCACTGCACTCCAGCCTGGGCGACAGAGCAAGACTCCGTCTCAAAAAAAAAAAAAAAGAAAAGAAAAAAAAAAAAGAAATGTGACCGGCTGATTCAGGCACTCTAAGGGTAGGGCCCGGAACTCCATGACTTAAGAAGCCCTCTAATGTGATTCTGATGAGCACTCAAGTTTGAGAGTCACTAAGCTATAGAATAGGAAAGTATACAACATCTCCCACAATCTCTGACTCTCAAAAATTCAGGGAATGGTAGAGGTTGTCCACGGAAAATGCTACATACGGTGTGGTTATGGGTTTTTTTGCGGGTTTTTTTGTTTGGTTTTGGTTTTTGGTTTTGGTTTTGTTTTGAGATGGAGCTTTGCTCTGTCACCCCGGCTGGAGTGCAATGGTGCAATCTAGGGTCACTGCAACTTCCGCCTCCTGGGTTCAAGCAATTCTCCTGCCTTAGCCTCCTGAGCAGCTGGGATTACAGGTGCCTGCCACCATACCCGGCTAATTTTTGTATTTTTAGGAGAGACGGGGTTTCACCATGTTGGTCAGGCTGGTCTCAAACTCCTGACCTTGTGATCCATTCGCCTTGGCCTCCCAAAGTGCAGGGATTACAGGTATGAGCCACCATGCCCAGCCGGTTTTGTATTTTAACAGCCATGGTATCTCCTAAGCGTGTAACTAATCCAACCGCAAAACATATGGTCAGAACATGTACCAACTATGGGCATATAAATAAACCAACAGTGAAACATATAGTCAAATGATCTAGCAGCCATCCATCCGCACGTGGACGAAAGGAAGCTGCCCTCCTCTCGAGGTTTACATAAGGGAAAACAGCAACACAAAGGAATCCCAAAGTGACAGCAAATGATGAACTGGAAAAGAAAGGCCAAAATGAGGGAAAGTAATAAGGATATAGAGGTGACACAACGTGTTCTAGTTCCTTACTGTCTGGCTAGGACTCACACATGCCTAAGCAGAATGAGGATAAACAAGTTCAAATTCAAATTCGTAAGGGCAATTTTTCCCACATCTCTGATCTAGCTTCCTTAACCCATGGGAATAATATTTTTGCAGAAAGGAATATCAGAAAATGGAAAGCATTAAAAGTATTTAATACAGCACCAAGATTAAGATTTTGAGTAACATACAGACCAGTAGGTAATATTAAAAATAATATTATAGTTTTGTAAAGATGAAATGTGTTACAAATTGACTATCATATACTAGACATGTGTGAATTAGCTTTTTGCATTCCTAAGAATTATCTTGCCAAGAATTTGCTCTGAAGGTAATTTATATTACTTATCCTTTAAAATATATTTTGAATAAAATATAAAAGCTCTACTTTAAAAAGGAAAGAAAGAAAAAAAGAAAGCATAGACAATCTAAGGTAACAATTTTTATAAACCAAAAGTTGGGAACCATGCTCTCACAAAGTTGTGCTGTTTCGAATTATACATCAGAGGTGGCCTCATAGATACATAGTTTGGTAACAAAGTATTTGTGTGATGGAAAACAAAATACTGTGATTGAGATTATTCCAGAAAATTTTGGTATACGGAGTCCACAATGCAGACCATGATTATCTTTCTGGCCGTATTTACTTTCATTCCCCTATCACTGGGGACATTCACAGGCACAATGCAATCATGTCATCCTCTAAGCTTTCTATTAGTCATTGCCATTCTTGAGTAAATATGCTAAATCCTAAATATTGTTAGACACCAAGGAAATTTCTCATAATCCTTTAAGAATAGCTTTAGAAGCACACACCTTCCACTTGGCCATTATCCCTAAGGGCTACAAGTGCACAAGGGCTGAAGCTGACCGTCAGGACTTCAGCTAAAGAATTTCATGTGGAAATTCAGCCTGGATGCAACAGAATTACAAAGAAAATTTCAAAATGTAAATAAATCAGAATCACAACTCAATTACATGAGTAAATTCTGAATTCCATTCCAACTTTCTTTATTAAACTAAGGATGCCTAAAAACACAGCATTTGTTCATTTAAGAGTTGATAAAGCAGTGAAAAATCAGAAGTGTGTTTTTATTTGGTGACTAAAAATCCTAGGAGAATATATAGGTTGACACCTGAAGGGAAAAATGAAACTTCTTTGAAATAAAGCCAGGAACAAGGCTCAATCTATATGGAATTATGAGGTAAGTAAAGAGGTTTTCTCCTAGACATTCCTTATCACTTGAGTAGGCAAGTTCAGGGGCCTCACCATTTCTTTTCAAGCAACCAAAGACTAAACACTGTTTTTCTTTTTCGACTTTCTTTCTCCCCAAATCTGCTTACACATAGAGAGATAATTTACATATATATACACACACGTGCACACACACACACACATCACATCACATTCTTCACATATTTAGGTTTAAGGTTATGGTAGATTGAAAAAAAAAATAGCTACAAGTTCTGTGTAGCTCCTCCCATCAAGAAACAGAGTCTATAAGCTCAAACCTGTGACTTGCTCATGCCAACGGGACATTGGCAAACAACAGAAGCAGCTTTAAAAAGAGCATGCATATGGGACCTCGTGTTCTGTTACTGCTTTCAGAACCCTGCCATCATGGGAAGAAGCCCTGACTGGTCTGCTGAATGAAGAGAGACATGTGGCCCAGTTGCCCCCATCACTCCAGCTAACGGCCAGCCATATAAGAGGGGTCATCCAGGACCTGGCAGTCCCCAGCTGACTTGCCACCTGACCACAAAAGCATGAGTGGGCACATGGAGTAGAGAAGAGAAATCCCAGCTAAGCCCTGCCCAAATTATCAACCCATAGAATCACAAACAATAAGTGTTTTTTTTAAGCCATTAAGTCTTGGAGTGTTTTGTTACACAGCAATGACTAACTAACACAAAGGTTGATTGCCAGGTACAATGTCTAACTTAAATAAATAAAACCACAAAGATAAACTTTTAGGTATCAGAGACCCGGTTAAAAAAAAAAAAGGTATTTTTACGGAGTAATAAAGAGGAGTCTTCTCAAAATAGTACCACTAGGTACTACATATTCCTTAGTTTAGACCTACTTTAGTTGGGCTTATCCAATCTAAAAGCAACACCTACTAATGAATCGAACCTAGGACATTCACTCTGATCTGAGGCATCAGAAACCATCTGGTAGAGTAAAACTGAAGCATGATCTTCTTAATTATCAACATATCACTAAGACTTCAGTCCAACCAACTGAGGACCCCTTTAGGCAATTCCTATAAAACCAAGTGGGATTATAATTTTTTAATGATTTGGAGAATATGTTTATTCACAACATAAATTGTTTGGTAAAAGATATACATATGTATAACAAGTTAACAACATTTGATTGTGATCTTTTTTTAACTTTATTTTAGGTTCAGGGATACATACGCAGGTTTTTCATATAAGTAAATTACATGTCTCAGGGGTTTGGTGTACAGATTATTTTCTCACCCAGGTAATAAGTATAGGACCCAATAAGTAGTTTTTCGATCCTCATCCTCCTCCCCACTCAAGCAGGATCCAGCGTCTATTGTTCCCTTTGTGTCCATATGTACTCGAAGTTTAGCTCCCACTTATAAGTGAGAACATGAAATATTTAGTTTTCTGTTTCTGTATGTTTGTTTAGGATAATGGCCTCTGGCTCCATACATGTTACTGCAAAAGACATGATCCCCTGCTTTTTCATGACTGCACAGTATTATATTGTGTATATGTACCACTTTTTAAAAAATCCAGTCTACCATTGATGGGCATTTAGGTTGATTCCGTATCTTTGCTATTTTGAATAGTGCTGTGATGAACATATGTGTATGTATGTATCTTCCAAATTCAGAAAATGCAGAGAATACCTATGAAATACCAGACAAGAAGGCCATGCCCAAGACACATAGTCATCAGATTCTCCGACGTCAAAAATGAAAAAAAAAAAATGTTAAAGGCAGCTAGAGAGAAGGGGCAGGTCACCTACAAAGTGAACTCCATCAGGCTAACAGCAGACCTGTCAACAGAAACCCTACAAACCAGAAGAGATTAGGGACCTGTATTCAACATTCATAAGAAATAAAATTTTAAGCGAGAATTTCATGTCCAGCCAAACTATGCTTCATCAGCAAAGGAGAAATAAGACGCTTTTTGAACGAGCAAATGTTAAGAGAATTTGTCACCACCAGACCTGCTTTACAAAAGGTCCTGAAGGAAGTGCTAAATATGGAAAGGAAAGACCATTACCAGCCACTACAAAAACACACTTAAGTACATAAACCAGTGATACTATAAAGCAGTCACACAAGCAAGTCTGCACAATAACCAACTAAAAACATGGTGACAGGATCACATCTGCACATATCAATACTAACCTTGAATGTAAACGGACTACATACCCCAATTAAAAGGCACAGAGTAGCAGGCTGGATAAAGAAGCAAAACCCGATGGTATGCTATCTTTGAGAGACCCATCTCACACACAATGATACCCATAGGCCAAAATAAAGGGATGAGAAAAATCTACCAAACAAACAGAAAACATAAAAAGGCAGGGGCTGCTATTCAAATGGGATTTTAAAGAAAGCATTGAGGCACTGCATAAAGAAGCACGTGAGTGAGATGGAAAAGGACAAGCTGTTTTGCAAAATCAATACCCGCTTTGAGTTGACAATGTTCTGGGATTTAAAGGAAAGGTTATGTATCAGTCTGCTTCAGGCAAACCTAAGAGCTCTGAATCTTCATTAAAACTGACTCTGTTCTGTAAAAGCATTCAGTGAATGCAGCAACTTTCACAGTGTGCTTTCAAACTGAAAATTAATGGGCCTGATAGAAAACCAATGGAAGAAATACAGGGCATTGTCCCCAGGTTGTTGTATAAATCCAGACCAACAAAGATTTTAAATGCACATTGAAGGCTACAAGTCCAGAAAAAAGTAGGACATGCAGCATATCTCCTTATTGGTGGTCTAATTGGGACTTGGGAAGTAGACGACCATAAGTCACAATGTATCTCAAACATCACCTATAATGGCACATTGTTATAGAGTTTCCAGTCCTCCATGATTGACATTGATGGCAAATCATTTCCACTAAGCCAGTCTTGTGGGAAGGCACGCTACTGAAGGAACGGGACATCAAAGCTATCTCAAAGTAGAGAACTAAAAACAATAAAAGTCAAATATGAAAAGGAAAGAACATTTCAGGGACTATAATATCACCAGAGCCAGGTGAAAAGAAACAACATCAAAGGAATCCATGACATATAATCATCCATACAGGAGGTTTTCAGGGAATCAGGTGGTAAGAAAAATTGCTAGTAGGCACTGGGGACTCCAGAAGTGAAAAGCACTAATCAAGAGAAACTACCTAGGCAGAAGGGTGCATAGCTGTCATGTGGTTATGTCTGCATTTCTCATTTGAGTCACAGGAAAGGAAGTTTCTTTAATTAGGTGCATCTGGCAGGCATCAAGTCAAACAAAATCATAAGCTTCAGTCACAGGTAGTTCTCAGCATCAATTTCAAAGCAGTGGATTGCTGGTTCCACAGAATGAAGTAAAGACAGAAGAAGGGGCTCCCTACCTACATGCAGTTCAATTCCCTTGGAAGTCAGAGTTGTGCTTCTCTGTGCGGGGAAGTAAGAAGTGTCTATTGGTCAAGTATCATCCACTGGACCAAAATGAAGGCCACCTTCCATGCCAAGCTTTGAGGCATCCACTTAGAGATCCATCTCAGGAGTGGTGCTGAGACAGAGGAGTCTGGAACCTGGTTCTTGTGATTGGTTCAAACATAAGTGAGAGCCCAGGTTCGCACCTAACTTGGGGTGTCACAGGTAGGCTTCTGAGTATCGGAGTTAAAATATCACCTCTGCCTCCTGTTGTTTAAACTCTCAATGCCTCCATTACCTTATCCCTAAATAAAAGAATAGGAATACTACAACTGGGGGCAGGTAAGAGAAAATAAGTGTCAGGTGTTTGGCACACAGTCTATTATAAATGCAGTAAGTTTTCATAGATGGACGCTACTCTAGTCAAAGCCAGATGGGATGAAGTCACTCTCTGGGTCAACAGAGCTGAATCAATGTGGCTGACAAATCCCCCAATTTAATATGTTAATTTGAAGTGGCTATTAACAGAGCTACCAGTGGAAAAATCTAGTTAGAATACTTAATGGGTACGATGTACATTATTTGAGCAATGGCTACCCTAAAAGCCCCGATTTCACCACTAGGCCATTTACATCATTTACATATATATATATGTATGTGTGTGTGTGTATATATATATATATAACAAAATTATACTTACACTTCATAAGTTTATACAAATTTTTAAAAGGAGACAAATTTTTCAGTTATTTACCCTTAGTGAGTCAAGGCTACTTTTGACCCCATTTGCTCTTCACTCTGAGCTAATGGAGGCTCCAGCAGGTCCCGATTGCTTGGGTTCAAGTTGTAGCTTCATCCTTAACTGACTGTATCGTCACAGGCAGAGAAATGACAATAGCCATGATCCCACTTCATAAGGACCAGGGGGATTCGAAAAGCCAATTCAGTCAAAGAGCTTTGCCCAACACCTGGCACTTAAATAGTTATCACTGGAGTCACAGAAAGCCACCATCAAGGCAAGCAATCGCTTAACCCTGCAAGAAGTTGAATGTGCATCCATTATTCAAGAATGCCCACTATGGCCATTTCATCTCACCTCCATTCCAACTCTAACCTCGAACCTCATATAAAAAGAATCAGAACACAAATGTAAAATTGTCCTCAATGGTCTTTCCCAAGTAATGGAATATCCAGTGTCTGTGCTAATACTCCACCATTTTATAGATTTCAAGGTGGAGGACCATCTGTATCATTTCATTTGAGCTTCACGGGCCAGTTATGTTTGTCTGCATTTTAAAGGAGAGAAAATTTATGCTGATAGAGGCCAATGGCACAGGTGTTCGGAGGCAAAGCAGGGACTTAAATTCAGCTCTTCTCAGTGCTAAACTCAGGCCCCTTTCCATCCAGCCAAGGAAGAAAGGCAAGGCATGCAGGATTTCAGTTCTAAAATCCAGATTTGCAGACATTCTCAACAGTGAAAGAAAACAGTGATTGGATCATAATAATTTTCAACCACAAAACAAAATAAGAGTCAATGGCTTTGTTACAAAATAGTATTATGGAAGCCCCCATCTGACCCTCCAGGGCCATAAGCTTGATGAGAATGTTCTGATATTGTGCTGGCAGGGCTGCAAAAAGAGCTGTCCTCAGAAATGCATAGGTTAGTGATGTTATGTTGTTACCAGCTGCCATTTGCAACTTTCATTCCAGGCAAGATGATACAAAATGATTTCTGCTGTCCTCACAGACTCTGCTAACTCCTGTTCTTAGTAGGCAAATCTCACACCTTTTCAACATTAGTACAGCCAAGAATGAGTTCTGAATGATTTGAATTGTGAGGGCAAGTCAGGGAGTGGTGGGAGCAGAAATCCCTTACAATTAAAGACCAGTTCATTAATGCTTTCATACATATGGATTAGCCATTTTAAGTGAGGTGAAAAAGCAGCCTTGTGAATAGATTTGTAATATCAGAAACCTCATAAAAATTTCATGCTCCACCAGCAAGTGCCCTTGGTTTAACAGCAGTGTCCTTCCTCCCCTTGTATTAATTTCTCAGGTCAGAAGCCTAAAGAAGGCAAATATCACGAATTCTACCTCAATGCCCCCACAACTTATAATCAGAGAAGATGAAGATGGAGAATGGCTGTGGCTGTAGTTTGGAAGCACGCTTAGGAAAGGTACCTTAGCGTCTGGACATCTAGCGGAGCCTGACTCAGCTCCTCAAACCCTGGGCAGTGCCCTCTCATCCTCCTCCCTCTCCTGACTCCCAGGGTCCCGCCCTCACCCTGCAACCTCCCGACCTCCCAACTCACTGCTGGGTCCTCTGCCCTCTCCTGTGGCCACTACTACTTCCAGCCTCAAAACAAGAACTCTGCAAGTCTCTTCCAATTTTTCCCCCTTTCTTTTTACACTCTCACCCTCTCCTATCTTGATGGCTTCCATGACTTTCTCTAGCATCCATACAATGGGAACTCTATATATTTTTTTCCCCCTGGTTTCAGCCTTGTTCCCACATTGCAGTCCCAAGCAAGAACTATTTACTGACACATCCATCTTGCTCGGCCTGCTGTAGCCAAGCCCTAAAGAGGGTCCTTATGCACATTTCCCATTTTCTCTGAATTACCCAGAGGGGTCCTTTGACTCCATTTGCACCCTTGTTCCCTGCATTCAATTGACAACTGAAACCCGATCCTCACATAAACGTTTAACCCATCCTTTCATTCCCACTGCACAAGTTCAAGCCTTCACTTCTATTAGTACTTGCTAGAAGATCTCTATTTTTTCATCTCTTCTTGACCATAATATATGCCGAAGACTATGAGAATAATCTGTCTAAAATACATATCAGTTCGTATATACCCAATAATGCAAAATGTCTGCAAGTCTTCATAATCCAAACTGCTTAGCATCTACATTCTCCCCACATGTGTCCCCATGAGCATTTTCAGCCTTACTACCTATTACAGCCTCTAATGCATCTTATCCTGCAGCAAGCTGGATCCACTCTTCTTTGAACTCCTCCCCACCACCCAGGACTTCTATAGTGCCCTTCTCCCACATGTAAATCCAAACGATATTTCAGTGTCCCACTCACTGGAAATTCCGAACTGTTGTTCAGAATTTTATATGAACAATTGTTCATATAAAAATTCAATCAATTGCCATCCTCAATACTTCAAGCATTTTAATTAATTAAGTTCTGTCAATGCCCTTCAACCAAAGACTACAAAGGACACACCTGTAGTTGAACAAGTTGAGTTTATTACCCATTGCAGTTACAGAGACTGCACGCCATGGGAATCGTGGAGTGCCTCAATTAGAAGGTGTTAGATGGGATTTACTATAGGATTTGAACTCTGGTTAGGTTATTTGGGGAGGTTTCACTCTGGAGTGAATGCTGGATGCTGTCAGGAAGCAGGAGCAATTCTTATCTAAAGAAGGGGAAGGCTAGAGCAAGGCCAAAGCTGTATTTGGTAAAGAGGAAGCTCTATATACGTGACACTAAGAACTGAGAGAAAGTGGATACTTGGTATTTTGCGGGTTGTAGGGTGACCTTGTTTTTGTATTGGACAAAATTATAAAGTAGTCTTGTTTTGCCTGACTCTGTCATAGCCTCTGAATGGTCATATCTAATATCCGTATTATGTGGGATTGTTGATGTCCTTAAGTCCAACAGAAGACATCACGGCCCAGCTGTAAGCATCAGACCAGCTCCTAACAACCGCAAGGTCTACCTATAAATGCCAAGCAAGCTCCTGACATCAGCGGCTGCTCTTCTTTTTCTCAGTTCTCAGCATCATCATGATGTCAGTATACAGATTGAAACATTCTCTAGAGCAGAGCACAGATTATGAAGAGTAAAGCAAACTCCCCCTTGCTACAGATGTAGCTGGGTGATCAGGATTCCATTTGAGGTCCCAGTGGTGAGGGTGGGCATCATATTTTGGAATACAGAAAAGGAAGGACAGGATTAGGATCTGGGGGAAAAGGTAATATATTCTATACAATCGACAACTCTCAAGAATAGTGTGATACACAGATCAGAAACTCCCTAGAGCATATTAAATATAAGAATGTCTTCATCGGCTGGGCGCAGTGGTTCACGCCTGTAATCCTAGCACTTTGGGAGGCCAAGGCAGGCGGATCAAGAGGTCAGAAGATCGAGACCATCCTGGCTAACACAGTGAAACCTCATCTTTACTAAAAATACAAAAAATTAGCCAGGTATGGTGGCGGGCGCCTGTAGTCCCAGCTACTTGGGAGGCTGAGGCAGGAGAATGGTATGGACCTGGGAGGCGGAGGTTGCAGTGAGCTGAGATCATGCCACTGCACTCCAGCCTGGGCGACAGAGCAACACTCTGTCAAAACAAAAGAAAAAAAAAAAAAGTCTTCATCCTGGTAAACTAGATAAAGTTTTCTGGTTAATAAAAGATGAAAGTTGTCCACTGTACTTATCCAAAAATGTAAAGGCACATGGGCCTTAGTGAGCTAAATGTCTTCAAATCTTTGTAGGTATATTTATTTCTTTATTGCTGTTCAATTACTATTAAAATCCTGACCATTAAGTCTCATCCTTGACCCTATTTCCAGCAAATATTGTCAGACTATTGATATTTTCACGTCTCAGTTTAACAGAAGGAAGCAGTGTCAACTGTGTCTTTTGGGACATACAGACCAGAAATGCAGCTCACATGTAAGGCATATGTAGAAAATACAAAAAAAAAAATATATATATATATATATGTGTGTGTGTGTGTGTGTATATATATATATATATATATCTAAAATCCTTACAAATATAATTTTCTTTCAAAAAAATTCACTTGGAAAAAGTCTACATTTCCTTTGGTTTACAGCCTATTACATATTTGGATGATCTAATTGAGTTACCAGCCCTTTGGTGAAGAAGAATGGGCAGAGGAACTTGGTTGGCAACTGTGCCATGTCTAGTCTGGGATTTCAACTGCAGTTGAAATGATGAGCATCTTAGATCTTACTTGTTAAAAAAAAAATCATAAACATATTTCCATGTAAAAATCCCCAATACCTTGTCCCTTAAATTCCTTAAATAGGAATATGTGAGGCACATTCTATAAAGGCAGGGTTAATTCAATTCCACAAGTTTAGAGGAATAACTCAAGTGCAAACTATCTTCCTTCCTATCAGGGAGTCCTTTCAATACTGGTCATGTACAGCTACTATCTGCAGAGGCCACCATTGTATTGAGAACACAAGCAATACCATGGCTCCCACCTGCAGGGGAAATAGCACTCCCACCCAAGCGAGATCCACCTCATCCTGCTTGTAGCAGCTCCAAGTTCTCACTTTCTTCAGCAGATTTCAATTTGCAATTTTTAAGAGAATGGGTTGCCTATCACTTAACACTGTCACTGGGAGATAACATTTCAGTAATTACTCAGTGCTGACATTTTATTATTTAATCTTAAAATCCCATCAGAAATCCCTAGCCTGATAAGCTACAAACGAAGTTTGAGAATAAAGCACCCAGCAAATCTGATTTGCAGTAATCAAATTGGCATTTTGTCAGATGGGAATTAATTATCAACCTGACATGATTTCAGTCTGCTGCCATTCTACAAAATGAGACCCGTTTGCTCTCTGTAAAGATGATCAGCCTTGCTGCTCCAGAGCTGGATGCCCAGTTTCACCTACTCTCACGAGATTCTTCCATTATGCAAACTGGCGATGAAGCCATTACATGCTCCAAAAGATGAAGACGAGAAATTTCACATTCGCAGACTTGTCACGTTCACCTCTTAAAATGTAAGTTCTTGCCAGGTGTTAAGATGCCTTTTTTATTTTACACAGTCACTTAACAATCTGAAGAAACATCCCCCCTGAAGGCAGTTTCAGCCCCCAGGTTCAATGAGAGGGCCCTGTCAGGACTCCGAGGCTCCACCTTGAGACTGCTGAACAAATGAAGGAATCATGTTCATTCCACGAACAGAATGCCCACGTCTTCAGGCTTTTCAAGGTTATTCAGGGGCTACTGCTGGACCACAGGCAATTACCAAGTCAAACGCTCCAAGTGGGCATGAATGTTTTAGCAGAGAACAGACGGAAGGAAAGTGGAACTTCAACAGGAGCGATTTCACCCCTGCATAGCTCGACAATGCTGCTGGAATCTCCACGGAGGGAAAGAAAGAAGAGCTTTCACCAGGCCGTGCCAGGAAACGGGCTGCCTGCCTCTCATTTCATACTCTCACATGTAACTTTCCTCTCTTTTCTAATAGAGAGGAAAACTGAGTCCCAGAGATGCCTGTAAATCTCCTGTGGTTTTGGTCAGTAAGTGAGGATGTTAGAGAGGTTCTTTCTACCACTCTTGGCCACCTGCCCCAGTGTGGAAAGAGAAACACCAGGCAGTATATTTTCTGTTTGGTTGCCTCATACATGTTGAAAAACTCTAGTTGGTATTATTGAAAAACACTATGTATCTCTAACTCCCTTCAATTTTAAGTTTTAGAAATCAACTAACTATAAGAAAAAGTTTAGGCCAGGCACAGTGACTCAGGCCTGTAATCCCAGCACTTTCGGAGGCTGAGGCAGGCAGATCACCTGAGGTCAGGAGTTCAAGACCAGCCTGGACAACATGGTGAAAACATACAAAAATTAGCAGGGTGTGGTGGTGGGAGCCTGTAATCTCAGCTACATGGGAGGCTAACGCAGGAGAATCACTTGAACCCGGGAGGCGGAAGTTGAAGCCTGGGCAACAAGAGCGAAACTCCACCTCAAAAACAATTTTTAAAAAGAAAAAGTTTGATACAATTAAGAAGAGACGTCAGAGGAGAAAGGGAGGAGAATACAAAGTTGTTTTCTGGTCTTACAATATTTGATTCTTCTTTGTGGGGCTCCACGGAGAGAACAGAACTCTCAGGAGACAGGTAATAAAGTGTTAAGGAAGTTTTTGTTCAGAATGCTGCTGAGGGGAATTCTCACATGTGTTACGACATCCAGAGCAGAGCTGGGAACAGCGTGTTTGTGAGTCAGTGCGTGAGTAAGCCTCTGTTCTTCCAGCACAATTGCAGCTTGTTTAGTTTGCAAACACAAGTTGTCTCAGTGATCCACATTCCCAATAGGTAAGGGCCAGCGCCACACTGCCTCCTCTCACAGTATGCCCAGCTCACAGCACGGGAGCCCGAATCCACACGGAAGAAAACTGGACCTTCCGAGGGGCAGCTATTCCTATCTCCACCCTTGCTCTGAAGGACAGCATGGGGGTCAACCAAGAAAAATATCCTCATGTCAAATGTAGAGGAGAAACTGCTTCATTTCAAAGTTTATGAGATCCAAAAATGTTACAGCGATAGTTCATTTTGGGTGTCAACTTGGCTAGGCCACGGTTCTTAGATACTGGCTCAAACACTAATCTAGATGATGCTATGAAGGTATGTTTTAGATGAGATTAACGTTTAAATCAGCAGACTTTGAATGAAGCAATGACTCTCCAGAATGTGGGTGGGCTGCATCCCATCAGTTGAGGGCCTTAAGGACAAAGACTGAGGTTTCCCAAAGAAGAAATAATTCAGCTCAAAACACAACACAGAAACCTCGCCTAAGTCTCCAGCCTGCCAGCTTCCCTACAGATTTTGGACTTGCAAGTCCACACAATTGCATGAGCCAGTTACTTAAAATAAATCTCTCTCTCTTCTCTCTCTCTGTCTCCTGTTTCTCAGGAGAATCCTAACTACTAACACTGTTACAAAGCAGATTAAGCAGCCCTATTCCCTCTGAATTTCAGAGCAGAGAGGAAAGAGGCACTTGGCAAAATATCAATTGCTTAGAAAATCAGGGAATTAAGAGTCTATGTGAAAAAAGGCTTTTCAACACCATTCAAGTGCCAAGTTGCATTTCTCAGTAGTAACTTTTTAAGTTATTCGTGAGTATGAGACGTGCCCTTTGGAAGTTCTGGGCCAGGCACTGGAGCAGCGAAACCAGGGACACCTGCATTGGAATGTGGGCTCAGCCCCCGTCCTGGGTGTGTGGCCGCAGGCATGTGACTGAACCTCTAGAGGCCTTTCAAACCTTGGTGTAAATGTGACACTAAAAAGACCAGAGATGTGAAGCACCCTGCTCAGAATCTAGAAAGATCAGTGCTCACTAAATAGTGGCTTAGTGTGATTGCTGCTGATACAAAAGCTATTAATAAAACATACTTCCTCCCAGCCCTAAGGAGGAGAGAGACACATACAAGGATAATTAATGTCCTGTTTCCAAGACCACAAAGGTGATATTGTAGGTGACTGTTGGATCTCAGAGGAAGGGAAACTGAGTCAGCTCCAGAAGTAGAAGTTTGTACAGCGAGGTGGGGTAATGGGGAGCAGGCATTCCAGTCAGAGGCCATTGCACCAGCAAAGCCAGGGTCAAGCAAAACAGATACTGGCCAGCCATCCTGACTGGCCAGGGAGATATGTGGGGACTCATTGTGCTGGGAAGCTTTCTAAAGAGCCAGCTCGTGTAAGGATGGAGACATGCACAGAATAGAAACAAGAGGAAAGGGCTGCCCCGTGCATTCCTTTCTGAACACTGGTGGGTTGTGCACACACAAATTTTTGACTAGAAATCACTCACTTCTAGGTATCAAAACCTCCATAATTAAAAATCTGTAATGCAAATGCAGAAGGCATTTGGAAATTAAATGGTGAAGTTTTTAAATTCTTACACAGGGAGCCAGTGGTGTAACATAATGTGCATCGAGTAACAATTTTAATAGATGACACAATTCTGAATGTATTGCGCTGTGCTTTTCATGCCCATTAAAATGAAAGAACATATTCTGTTAAGCACACAATAGTACAAGATACACAATACAGTAAAAGCTTTGCAAAGACTTACAGTAAATTGTTAAAAATGCTTAGCCTGTGATGGGATTAAGCCTGTTTTCAATCTTCTTTATTTTACTTGTTTTTTGCTCAATGAATGTGAATTGATTATGAAAAGAGGAAAGGGTATTTTTTTTAACTCTGCCAAGAGTAAATCTAAAAAAGAGAGTGTGTCATAAATGAGTGGTATTCACTTTTATTTACAAGTATACCATTAAGTATACTTATTTACAAGTATACCAGTAAGTATACCACTTTTATTTACAAGTATACCAAGATGCAAAAGAAAAAGTAATGGTCTTTTGAGATTGGTTTGAGATTGAGAAAAGGAAGATTTGCTGTCTAGGGGCAGTACCCACCTGGATCACAGAGGCACTTGTAGCTGGTGCCCACGCTGCGGCACGTGCCATGAGCGCAGGGGCTGAGGGCACAGAAGTCAATAAGCTGGGCACAGGTCGGCCCTGTGAAGCCCGAGCTGCAGCTGCAGGTAAAGTGTACCCCGTCCACATAGCAGGTACCATTGTTCTGGCAAGGAGACGAGGCGCACGGGTCCACCTTTTCTTCACAAGCAGATCCAAAGTATCCTGTTAGAAAACACACGGGAGCTTAAAACAATTAAAACACTTTTGCACATAATAACTAATCAACTGAGTCTGCTCTACTGTATATTCATAACCAATTCATTCATTCACAGCTCCCAGATATGCCACAATCCAACAAGATAGATAGGTTGTTTTTCTCACCTTTAGTAATGTAGGCTTAAAAATATGAAGCCCCACAATTCCATATTTATTGAAATATACAGTAAATGACTGTTTAGGAGTACATACATATGTGTACGTGAATATATTTATGTGCACACATGTGTATATGTACATGTGTGTATACTCTAGAACGATACCAAAAATCAATTAATGATAATTTCCTAAAGGAATATGGGATTTGGATCAGCAGAGGGCTCTCCCCTCTTATTTTGTATACATTAACAGGGAACACATTTCTTATTTTACTTTAATAGATACGACATAATCCTGAATTTTAAAAAGTAAAACCATATAAACTAGTAAACAATGAAAAAGTCTCGTTTTCATCCCTGTCCCTTCGTCTCGCATTCCCTTCTCTACAAGCAGCCACTGTTAACAGTTTCTTGAATATATGCTTTTTTAAAAGTTGATTGTTGTAACAGAGAAACAGAAATGATCTACCCATACAATGAAATACCACTCAGCAATTTTTAAAACACTGATTGTATGGTGCATTTTTAGTAGGATTTCTAAGATTTGAAAGCTACCAGGAATTTTCTAAAATGCTGAATAGCACTGGATTTCTTCAGAAGATAATTTTATATTTTATATTTTATATTTCTATACTGCATAGAGAAATACCAAGTTGATTATGCCAATTTACGTGTAGTGCTTCACATAATTAAATCTGGGAGTACTGACACATGGTATGACATTAATGAATGTCAAAAGCATTATGCTAAGTAAAAGAAGCTAGGCATGACATACTACATGTTATATAATTCCATTTGTAAGAAATGTGCAGGAAAAGCAAATCTGTAGATATAGAAAGTAGATAAATGGTTGCCTTGGCTGGGCCAGAAAGAGGGGTTCACTGCAAATGGGCATGAGGAGTCCACTGGGGCAGATGGAAACGTTTAAAACTTGGATTGTGGTCATGGCTGCACAACTCTGTAAATTTACTAATATGCTTTCAACTGTGCATTTCAAATGAATGAATTTTACAATGTATAAATTGTACACTGAAATAAAATTTTATGTCATATAAAGTTATGTAAGGCTGTTAACTCTTTCTTTTAAATATGGTTACTGTGTAGGTGATTTTTATCTTGTTTCCTGTATATATGATTCAGTATTTCTTGTTAAAAAATTATACATGTGGATATGTGTGGGTCTCTACATCTGTGCATACATGTAGGTATATATATTTAACAATGCTTTGCATAAAAACTATACTTCTTTCAATACTTTAAGAGCAGTTTGCAAATTAAAGATTTTTCAAATTTTAGGAAAAAAAGTTAAATAATTTTACTCACATATAGTTTGTATTCTAATAGTCTATTACACTTCTCTTGTTTGCACTGAAGTTTATATTTACTCATCTTCTTATAGAACTCCTAGCAATACTGACAATTTTTGTTGTTGTTAAGGACACATTTAATATGTAAACAAACCAAAATAACACCCAGATTTAATTATGTGAAGCACTACTCATAAATTGGCATAATCAACTTGGCATTTCTCTGTACAGTATAGAAATATAAAATATAAAATATAAAATTATCTTCTGAAAAAATCCAGTGCTATTCAGCATTTTATAAAATTCCTGGTAGCTTTTAAATCTTAGAAATCCTACTAAAAATGCACCATACAATCAGTGTTTTAATAACACTTGAATTCTCCAAAAAGTTCCCTGGCAGGCTCAAGTGGAATATAATTCTACCTGTCATGAGATACGTTCCATTTTACTCTGATTGAAAATAAGACACTGAACCATTTTTCAACATATGACAGGATTATATGTTACCATCACTGTTTAACATGATTTCAAAAATAGGATTTATAACTCGAATCTTTTCATTTTAGAAAATAAAATCATTTTATCTGTCTAGAAAATGCAGCATAGCTGCTTAAAATATTAAAAGGCCCATTTAATTTGCTCAAGCGTGACACTAAAAGTCATTCAATATTTTTTTTCTCAATATGAAGGAATAATTTTGAGAAATGAATTGACCAAGCCAATCCACAGCTTGCATTTAGTTAGATAGTGACCCAAGATTGCATCTTATGACTTGAGGAGAAAAGAAAAGTGGCGGGGGTGGGTGGTGGCCAGTGGGGAGCACTGCAGGTTCTAGGTTAACCTTGTGGATGCACTGATTTCTTTACAAGAAATTCAGGCTCATAATAAATTCCATACCCAAGGCTGGGTACCAGTTTGCCAAAAACAGCAGCTCAAGGTGAATCAGGAAATTCTAAAAATTAATGCTCAGAAATGGAAATCAAATTTTTTTATTTTTTTTTTATTTTTTTGAGACAGAGTCTCACTTTGTCACCCAGGCTAGAGTGCAATGGCGCAATCTCGGCTCACTGCGACCTCTGCCTTCCTGGTCAAGCGATTCTCCTGCCTCAGCCTCCTGAGTAGCTGTGACTACAGGAGCGCACCACCACGCCCGGCTACTTTTTGTATTTTCAGTTGAGATGGGGTTTTACCATGTTGGTCAGGCTGGCCTCAAACTCCTGACCTCGTGATCCGCCCGCCTCAGCCTCCCAAAGTGCTGGGATTACAGGCGTGAGCAACTGTGCCTGGCCACAGAAATCAAATTTAAAAGGACATTTTGATTATTTTTGTTCCTCCAGAGGAAATGAACTAATGATGACAGAAGGTGACAGTTGAGAACTGTCAACTCTGTCAACTCTTTTAGCTGAGAACACAGAGAAGAGAAATGATCATAGGAACTGTGTCCTTGAAAACCCTGTGAGATTAGATGGGTGAGAACTTGGTGGAAAGAATATCTAGGGAGGGTCAAAGGTAAGAAAAATCAGGAACAAGAAGCTTATACCTAAGTTAGGAGCATAAAAATGAAAATTACTTAGAACTACTAGAACCCAGTAGAAGAGTTAACATTAAATATAGTTCTCAGTGGAGGCTGATAATTAAGCATTGGATTATCAATGTCATGGGTTAAACTGTGTCCCTCAAAAATTCATACTTTTTTAAATTAGCTTTCTCTGGTTGAGTAAAATTCATATTTTGAAGCCCTAACTCTCAATACCTCAGAATGTAGCTCTTCAGAGATAGTGCCTTTAAAGAGGTGGGTCGGTTAAACTGAGGTTGTTAGGTTGGGCCCTAATGCAATCTGACTGGTGTCTTTATAAGCAGAGATCAAGACACGGAAAAAGACACCAGGAATGCCTGTGCACAAAGGGAAAGACCTTGTGAGGAAGAAGCAAGAGGGTGACCCTCTGCAGGGCAAGGAGAGAGGCCTCAGAAAAAAATCGACCCTGCCAGCACCTTGATCCTGAACTTCCAGCCTCCAGAACTAGAAGTAGATGAACTGCTTATCAGCCTCCAAAGCTAGAAAGAGATGTCTGTTGTTTAAGCCTATAGTCCTTGGTCACAGCAGCCTGAGAAGACTTATACAAACAGGGAGCATAAGGAGAAAGGGAAGCGATGATTAGGATCTTGTGTGTGATTCTGTGTTCACCAGCCCACCCAGCAATCTGAGTGGCCATGGCAAGGCCCCCTTTCTCCCATCATCCACTGCCTATACCTGGAAAACAGGGCTGAAACTATTTTCTTCACAAAGTCATTGTGGATTCTAAAAAATATATATATCAAACTTCCTAGTACGGTTCCAGTCCAAGGCTCGATGAATGAATGAATTAAAAATGCTAATAATAACAGCAACAGGCCAGGCACGATGGCTCATGCCTATAATCCCAGCACTTTGGGAGACTATGGCAGGCGGATCACGAGGTCAGGAGTCCAAGAACAGCCTGGCCAACATGATGAAATCCAGTCTCTACTAAAAATACAAAAATTAGCCAGGTGTGGTGGCGCATGCCTGTAATCCTAGCTACTGGGGAGGCTGAGGCAGGAGAATTGCTTGAAGCCAGGAGGTGGAGGATGCAGTGAGCCGAGATAGCGCCACTGCACGACACGCTGGGTGACAGAACAAGATTCTGTCTCAAAAAATTAAAAAAAAAAAAAAAAACAGCAACAGCTAACAGCCACTGGAGACTGATTTGCATCACCTGGTTCTAACCTTTTAGGTGAATTATTTCATTTAACCCTACTATTATAGTAGGATGTAAGAACTATAATAGCCCTGTCTTACAAATGAGAAAACAGTGACGTGAGAACGTGAAGTAGCCTTTTCAAGTCTAAATAGCTAGTAGACGGCAGAGCTGGGACACCAAGGCCAAGTGCTTACACGTCTCCTACACTGCACAGAAGAGAAGTGAATGACAAACCAATTAAGATGTTAAGATGCATAAGCAAAACAAGGACTTATGTTTCTATCCTGTTTGTGTCTTGGTGAAAGAATAGAAGCTTACTGATCAAGTCAAAATAAAGGAAAAAGTGAATTTTAGAAAGGCTATCACTCCAGCTTTATGTCAATACACTCAGATATAAATAGTAATATAAGCCACACAGAATAGTCCAAGTAGAAAGAAAAATGGGTAACAAGGAGACATAAAGGGCCATGGCTTTGGAGACAGCCAATATTTCAATAAGGCCAAGAGAAGTGTGGAAAATGAGCAATAGTGAGAGCACTGGTCAGGCCAGGTCACGACTGGTCTTACATGTTACACTTGGGAGTTTACATTTCATGCTGAGGCTACTGGATATCATCTATTTTCATTATTTATATCTCTAATTATAGGCAATGTGGAGAGTGGATCAGAGGAGGTTGAGACTGGAAGCATGAAACTAGTTGTTTACTCGAATAATTGAGGTTGTGTGGGCCAATTTGTAGCAATAAAGATAAAGAATGTGAAATATATTAGAGCATGATTTTATAATTTTATAAAATTGTCAATTCAGGGATCACTTGGACTGTAGAAGAATGGAAGAGAGGACAGAGCCCAGAGACACAATGTAACATGAGTCAAAATGCAAATGCCAGCAGGAGTCAGGTGGATAATGCTGATACGGAGAGTGGATCAGGTGTAATATAATAGGGACTGGCAGGGCCTGTGGCAAACTGGAGAAAGCATGCCCCTTCCAAAAAAGATGGCCGCCATAACCTGCAGCCAGTTCGAAACATGGGGCCAGGTTCCATATCTTCTGAATGTTCAGGAAAAGTCTGAAATCCAAATTCTTGTTTGAGCCTTGTCTATTTTATTATTATTTTATTTATTTATTTATTTATTTATTTATTTGAGATGGAGTCTTGCTCTGTAGCCCAGGCTGAAAGTGCAGCAGCATGATCTCAGCTCACTGCAACCTCCACCTCCTGGATTCAAGCCATTCTCTTGCTTCAGCCTCCCAAGTAACTGGGACTACAGGCACTTGCCACCACAGCTGGCTAATTTTTGTATTTTTAGTAGAGATGGGGTTTCACCATGTTGGCCAGGCTGGTCCTGAACTCCTGACCTCAGGTGATCCACTCGCCTGAGCCTTCCAAACTGCTGGGATTACAGGCGTGAGCCACCACACCCAGCCAAGCCTTGTCTGTTTTAAAGTATTGATAAATCATTTCTCCAGCAAATAAAACATATGTATGGACCCTGTACATGTGGCTTCTCTGTGTGAGTTAATGTTAAACAGCTTTGAACCAAGGGGAATTGGATTTAACACCATCTCAGCCCACTAAACTGTGGGACTCTGGGCTAGTACTTAATCACCCTGACTTTCTGCTTTTGTATCCGTGAAAGAAAGATGTTAATGCCTACAATTTTCATTTCCTATGAAGCTTAACTGCAAAAATCTGTGCAAAGCACTTGGCACAGTGACTCTTCAGTTGTAAGTGTTAATAAGAAGCAGCAATAATTATAATGTAATTTCCAGGCTTTCAGATTGAGGGACAATGTGGATAGTGTTGTTATCAAATGCAGTGGAAAATATACAGGAGGAGGCTGCTAGGGGAGGGTTATGAGTTCAGCTTTGTGCAAAGTGATTTGAAATGCTTTTGCAGTTGTTCCATAGTCATTAAATATACAGAACTTGTGCTCAGGAGAGAGGTAGGAACTAGAATGTGGACTGGGAGCCATATGCACATGGGTGGGAACTGGATTCATAGGTATACATGACATCACTTGGGCCAAATGAACAGAGAGAGAAGAAAGTTCAAGGCTGGAACTCCGAACAACCGTAACACTTATGAGCACAAGAAAGAGGAGGAAACCAAAAGCATGTCTCATTGAGAGACCTCTCCTCTTGTTCTGCAGCTCTCTGTGGATTTCCCTGTCTTCTAGCACCTACCACACCCTGTCTGCCTCCTCCATAACTGGTCTCTGATTTCCTCGAGATCAGGGAACATAACTTATGTGTGATTTTATTCCTGTTGCTCAGCATGAAGTTTGGAAAATGGTAGGCATTTGACCAGGGACAGATAAATGGACACACAGGCAGACAGATGGATGGATGAATAGACAACTAGCTAAGTTTCAAGAAAGAAAGAAGGTGCAGGTTCTGGTCAGGAATTATATATATATTTTAAAGAAGAGAAACCAGGAGAGAAAGGTGTCACTGAAAACAATGGAAGAGAGAATGTGAAAAAATGGCACTGACCCTTGCCGAACAAGCCCGCACCAGCCTCCTGCAAGATGAGAGATGGCACGGAGCAAAGGAAGCTAGCACAGCCAAGGCCATTCTAGACCACTTGACCTCCATCAGTGTGGCCAGTGACCAGCTGAGCTTGCCCAAATTACAAATGCAATGTACAAGGATGATGAGCGAAATGAGTGGCTGCCATTTTAACCACTAACTTTGGGGGGTGGTTTGTTATGCAGCAAAAGCTCTTAACTGATAAAATTAATAGGAGCTACAGGATTGTATCTATGTGGGAATATAGGCCAGAGGGAGCTTTTTGTTTTGCTTTGCTTTACAGAACAGACTTGAAAGAGTAATTGATCATACACTACAGGAAAATTTCACTAAAGAGATGATCAATAAATGTTTGTTGCATTGAATATCAAAAAGGCCCAGTGCTGTTGAATCAAGGATCCTGTTTTCTTATTATTAAAATTTTGCTTTTTCTTACCAATTCAGGAAAATATAATGCAGGATGAGAATGGAACTAATACTTTATATTTTCAGAGTCTGCTAGCATACCTCAGTATATATTGAGGAGAGAATACACTTTTGGCATATTATCCAGTCTAAAAAAAAGGAAGTGGGATATAAAATGCCATTCTGTTACAAAGAATGACAAAGCAAAAATAAAAATGAATGCAAGGTATATCTGAATACACTTTGTAGAGATGAATGTGAGGTAGAGCAATTATGAGATAATTTTCCTGGCTCACATGATCATTAATGACCACTAGAAAAGGAATTCCAGACTTAAATGCTGAGTCAATTTTGAGATGTTATTGCTTTAACTAGTAAATTCTCCATTTCCTTCTATCACCTAAGCTATTGTTATCTTCGTGTTCATATGACATCCTTTTGCAAATGACTCACATCTCCTTCAGCCACCCTCTAAGTGACTTTCCTAAGAGAAGCAAGAACAGGTTTTATAATTCAAAGAATGCAGAGCCAGAAAACCAAAGTTTGAATCTTCTTACTACCGTGTGACCCGTGTGACCTCAGGCTTAATCATTTTTTCTCTAACTTTCTTACCTACAAAATAGCGTTGGCGCCTACTATGAAGTCAAGCAAGATGACACATGTGCTCAATAAATATTGGATTTTTTCCCTTTAAACGGTGGTTCTGGGGTAATCTCAACTTGCCTGTATACTCAGAGTTTGTGGCTAGAGAAAGGAAGCTGGCCTATCTTGGAACATAATCCATTTTCACATTTGTGTGAATCCCTCAGGGTCGTGACCCTGGATGTCTATAAAAGGCGATTTCTGGAATTGGGAGGTGCTCACACACTGCTCTCTAAACACACAGTTACTGGGCCATGCAGTGACGCTGGTGAACAGAGGTGGAGTCCTGGGGCAGACAGTCGTGGGAAGAGGTGGGGGGCAGGAGTGTCCCTGAGAACATCTTTGTACAGGCTCGAAAGGACAATCTGCTGAAGTTGTGTTTGTTAATGGCAAACACTTGTATGTACCAGGCATTGTTTCAAGGGTTTTAAATATACTAAGTCCTTTAACTCTCACACCAATCCTATGAGATAAGAACTATCATTTCCCCCATTTTCAGATGAGAAAATAGGCACAGAAAGATCAAGTAACTTGCCCAAAGTTACACAGCTAGTAAACGGCAGGTTTGAGATTTGAACCCAGGCAGTCAGACTCAGGTCCAAGTTCCTAACCAGTACTCTGTGCTGTGGCACCCAACACCTGGAGTATAGCAGTATAGTAGTCCATTTTTGCATTACTACAGAGGAATACCTGAGACTGGGTAATTTATAAAGAAAAGAGGTTTAATTGGCTGACAGTTCTGCAGGCTGTACAGGAAGCTTGGTGCCAGAATCTGCTTCTAGTGAGGGCCTCAAGGAGTTTACGATCGTGGCAGAAGGCAAAATGGATAGCTGATGTATCACACGGTGAGAGCAAGAGCAAGAGACAGAAGCAAGAGGTGCCACACGTTTGTAAACAACCAGCTCTCACCTGAACTCAGAGTGAGAACCAAGAGGATGGCACTGAGCCACTCATGATGGATCCCTGTGATCCAAACACCTCCCACCAGGCCCCACCTCCAACACTGGGAATTATGTTTTCACAAGAGGTTTGAGGGAGACAAACATCTAAACCACACCAAGCAGAAAGGCCAAGAATGAGAGGGCAGGTGCTCCAGGGTCTGTCAGGCCTCTGTCCCTTCCTGGCCATGTGTAGCAGAAACTACTTTTTGTCCTAATATCTATCTTTCCCCTTCCCATGGTCATAGGCTTCTGGTCACATGGCAACACAGATTCATGTCTACAAGGACCAGCCTCTTATGCAACTAGATGTACATCTGTGATGACCTTCTGAATAACAGACACAAGTGGAAATGTCCTGAAGTCGCTTCTATAGAAAATTCCTTGAAAGAAGTTGGCAAACACCCTTTACTCTTTCACTACTTTCCCCCTTCATCTATCCTACTATCTAGACCACACAGATGACGACCGAGTTTTTTCTAAGTTTGGTGAAAAACATCTACCCATACACAATATACTCAGTGAACCCCAGGGAGAATAAATCAAATATACAGGAAAGTCACAGACAAGCTGCTGAAAACCAAAAATTAAGAGAAAACATTAAAAGAAGCCAAAAAAAAAAAAAAAAGACATGATACACACATTGAGCAATAGTAAGATTGACAGATGACTTGTCACCAAGATCTACGGAAGCGTGAGATAACAAAATGACATCTTTAAGGCAGTGGAAAAATAAACTTGCCAAACAGAATTCTATTTTCAGGGAAAATAACTTCTAATAATCAAGGTTAATTAAGATATTTTCTGATAAAGAACAGCTAAGAAAATTTGTTGCCAGCAGATCTAGCCAGACTACAAAAATACTAAAGAAAGTTATTTAAGCTGAATAGAAATGATAATAGGTGGAAATTCAAGTCCACGGGAAGAAATTAAGAGCCCTAGAAATGGCACTCTGGGGGAGTAAATAATTCATTTTTTCTTAATTTCTTTTAAAAATGGTTAAAAGCAATAAGGACATTGAATTATGATGTTGTAACATACATAGAAGGAATATACATAACAAGAGAACAAATAATAAGGGAAGTTAATAGAATTTTACTACCATTAGATTCTTACATTTTGCATGAAGTGATGAATTGTAGATTCTAAGAAGACTCTCATAAATTAAGGGTATATACTGTAATTCCCAGAGCAGCCACTAAAACTAAAACAGACACAACAAAAACCTCAAACCAAAAAACCCAGCAGTATAGCTAAAAAGCCAGTTGAGAAAATAATATCTACTTAAATATTCTATTTACCCACACCCCCCCCACCACCAAAAAGGGCAGGAATAGAATAAAACAAAGAACATATGAGAAAAATAGAAAATAAATAGCAATGAGGTAGACTTAGACCCAATTATATCAATGTTATATTGAATATAAGTAGACTAACACTCCAATTAAAAGGCATAGATTGTCAGACTTTATTAAAAAAAAAAAAAAAAAAAAGACCTAACTATGTGCTCTCTAAAGGAAACCCACTCCAGTATAAAGACACATAAAAATGGAAAGTAAGGCCAGGCACGGTGGCTCACACCTGTAATCTCAGCACTTCAGGAGGCCAAGGCGGGCGGATCACGAGGTGAGGAGTTCGAGACCAGCCTGGCCAATATGGTGAAACCCTGTCTCTACTAAAACTACAAAAATCAGCCAGGTGTGGTGGCGTGCACCTGTAATCCCAGCTACTGGGGCGGCTGAGGCAGGAGAATTGCTTGAACCCAGGAGGAAGAGGTTGCAGTGAGCCAAGATCGTACCACTGCACTCCAGCCTAGGTGACAGAGCAAGACTATCTCAAAAAAAAAAAAAAAAAAAAAAAGGAAAGTAAAAGAATACGGAAAGATATAGTGCAAAAAAGAAAGCATAAGAAAACTAGTATTCTCTGTTAAAATCGGAAAAGGCAAGACTGAGAACATTATCTGACATAAAAAGGGACACTTAACATGAAAAAGTGAGTAATCCAACAGGAAGCTTTCACAATCCCAAATATGTAGGCGCCTAATAAGAGAGCTTCAAAATACATGAAAGAAAAACTGCCAGCAAGAGAAACAGAAACCATCAGAGAAGAAGCCCTTTCTTAGTAACTGACGGAATAAATTGACAAAATGAGCTAGTTTATACAATATTTAAATAACGTATTCTTTTCATGTGCACATGAAATAAGTCAATCATTTTAATAGATACAGAAACATTATTTGGCAAAATTCAATATGCATTCATTATTTTTAAGAAGAAAGAAAAACTCAGCAAACTAAAATAGAAGGTAACACTTACTGCATCTTTTAGGGTATATACAAATAAAAGAACTATGGCTAATATCACACTTAGTGATGAAATAATAAATATTTTCTCCCTAAGAGAACAAAGCAAGGATGTCTACCCGCAGCACTTACATTCAATATTTTACTGGAGGTTCTATATATGCAAAAAGAAAAGTAAAAGAAATAAAAAACATAAAGTGTAGAAAGGAAAATAAGACTTATTATTCATCAATCTACAATTTTATACAAAGAAAATCCAAAGAAACCTAAAATAAAAATTTTGGGAATAGGTAAATTGAGCAAACTATCAGCATACGAAGTCAATATACAAAAATCAATAGCGTTTCTATACACTAGTAATAAGCAACTGGAAATTTAAAAATGTTTTACTGGCATTTATAATATTATCCAAAAACATAAAATAGGATTAAATTTAACAAAAGATATGCAAGATGTCTACACTGAAAACTATAAAACATTACTTGAAGAAATTAAAAACACCCAAATAAATGAAGACATATACCATGTTGATAGATTGGAGTCTCACTATTGTTAATATTTAAGTTCTATTCAAACTGATTTACTGCAGTACTAATTATTTGGGGATGTCTATTGTTTGTAACTAAATCAAATTCTAATTGATAAACTATGTCAGCACAATCAAGTAAGTAGCTCCTATATGTCCTACACATCTCTTACATGTCTGTTATCTTATTTGTTAAAAATGGAAATAATAGAATAGCTGTATGCGTCCAGTAGTTTTAGTTGTACTAGTAGAAACAGAAGAAGAAAGAAGAGAAATCGTTGTGTTAAAAGTAATAGAAAATTTTTATTGAGTTCTTGTTATATACGGGACATTATGCTGAGCAACTGGTATCTGTCATTTCTTACTTATCACAACCACTGGCTCAAGTAGGGTCTACCACCAGCTACTTTTTACAGAAGAAGGGTTAGAGGCTTCACTTTAGGGAACTAACCTAGGAACACTCATCTAGCAACTGGGAAAAATAAGATTCAATCAGGTTTGTCTGACTCCAAATCTGTGCTCCTAAGCCCCAATCCATTTGCTGCTTCTCACAAGAGAGTTTGTGTAAAAGCATTTGACAAGTCGAAAATGCCATGCTAGCATACAAAATTATGGTCAGATCAGCTGGACATGGTGGTGTGTGCCTGTAATCCCAGCTACTCAGGAGGCTGAGGCAGGAGTTCGAGACCAGCCTGGGCAACATAGTAAAATCCCATCTCAAAAGAAAAAAAAGAAAGAAAGAAATTATGTAATTGTTAAACCCATAACTATTATAAATTCTGTAATTTGACAACTTTGAAAACCAGAAATAACTTAGCAATTACAAATTTTGAACTCTGTGTATTTGCATAGATGTCCTAAGCCTGATTTGCCTATTGGCTCTCTGTATTTCAAATATCGCATGGAGGATATTTTAAAAAACAATTATAGGCCGGGTGCAGTGGCTCATGCCTGTAATCCCAGCACTTTGGGAGGCCGAGGCAAGTGGATCACCAGGTCAGGAGATCAAGACGATCCTGGCTAACACGGTGAAACCCTGTCTCTACTAAAAATACAAAAAATTAGCCGGGCATGGTGGCGGGCGCCTGTAGTCCCAGCTACTCGGGAGGCTGAGGCAGGAGAATGGCGTGAACCTGGGATGTGGAACTTGAAGTGAGCAGAGATAGCACCACTGCACTCTAGCCTGGGTGACAGAGCGAGACTCCATTTCAAAAAAAAAAAAATTATGAAATTTGAGACCTAAGGAATACAGATGTGCCATAAACTCCTTATAAAATCTGAACTCTTAAAATAATTCAGATATCAAATTAAGAGCCAAGATGTTTATGTAAGAAACTTTAAGAGAAAATCATAAATGTTTCGGTGTTACAAGCCAATGTGTAATGTTGAGAGCTTTTTAAAAACTATCAGCATACAAAGTCTATATACAAAAATTAAATATAAAATATATAATTTTTTATTTCTTTTATAGAGCTGATTGGTTTTAAATACAAACCTAAAGCCATATTTTTAGGAGAACTTTTTTTCATAAGGATGCACAAGACAACCAGTTCTTACACTGGTAATTTATAAAATCTAACACAATAAGAAATATCTGATGACATTATAAATTTTCAGAACAAAAATTTTAGCCATCAAATTTGAATATTAGCTTTTAATATTCAAGACGCAGGCATAGCCTACTCATCGGCTGATGGAGACCAGATGTTGGTTGATTGGTGGCTCTTAGCTAAAATGCATGTTACAGGTTTGTTGATGCATATATTTTGAAATTTTGAGTCAAAACTCACTTGTAAACATGACAGTGATCACAGAAAGGTTAAATGTTACAAACCTAGTTACAAAAATTAGAGGTAGACCACATGTGAAACAATGTATATTCAGAAGAAGCACCTGTGTAAGTGATCCCAAACTCAGATACAGTACTATGTGAGCCTGATTCCCCCCTGTAGAAATACAGAAGTCTGAGAGCCAAAGCTAACGCAAAGATGAATAAACACATCCCTGTATTGGAATTACAGAGTGTAGGGCAGTAGGATGAGTGCTAATAAAAAGACATTTTACAACACGAGATGGAAAAGGCCTTGGGTCATCTGTGGCCGAGATGGCCAGAACAGATTTCATCTTCCCAAAAAAATTCTAAAACTAAACCAAGATTCTCATTCACTCTATTTTCTCCTTTCCCTCCTTCTCTCTCAACATAAATATACAGACAAACATTATATATAAAGAGTTTTCAATTCAGTCTCCAGACCTAGGAACCTCTCTGCTTTGTCCTGTTCCTACATAATGTTATAACTCTAAAAGAAATTATTTGAGCTAAGCCTTTGGTAAAGTTTCTCTTTTTATTAGCATGGCTCTTTGACTGGTCAATCTAGTAATAATGATCTCTCAAGGTAAGTGTTTTTAAAAATTCCCCTTATAGGACATGCAAATTAAATTAGTTATGGTGGCAAAGGGTAGAGAATTGGAAAAGGAAATTTAACATTCCTAGATTCAAGCACATTCATGGATACATTTAACCTCCAAAATATGAAAAGCTATAGATAGGAGAACAAATACAATACTGCTATGTAGAATAATGTAACATAAGTAATAAAAATAATAGTATTTATGAAATGACTAAAGCATTAATATGCTACAACAGAGGAATAATACACAGTCCTAACTGGAAGCTAATAAGCAAATATTTGGATTTACAATATTCCTTGAAGAGTAGAAAATGAAAAACTATTTGGTGATGGTAGCCAAAAAGTGCCGGCAGAAAGATGAACACAGTGATAGCTCTGGTGTGCAATAGCGTAATTCAAATGATACAGACCTAAGATGATGGACATAAGGAAATCTTAGAAACAAGAGCTCCAGAGAAAAGGTCTATTTCAAACACATGGAAACAATGGCAGCAGCCAAGAGATTCAAAACCACTGATTTTAAAACAAGGAGAAAGTTTAGAAAAGGATGAAAGATTAAAGAATTACAACGGAAAATAAACAAAATAGAATTACAAAAGAAACCTACTGAGGGGGAATGCAAAAAAAGTAATTTAGCTAGTTGACTTTCCTTCCAATTTTATATTTGAAACAATATTAATGTGAATATTTCTGCTGAATTATTTATTATGTAAGTAGAAAGAAATCAATACCCTTGAGATACACCCATTATGGAATCAGATATTTAAGACCAAAGAAAAACATTTCTGGAAGATTATTTAAATTGCAAGACAATGAAGTCACCGTATGTATTGTCAGAAAGCAATAGAGGTGTCCGAAATTTTTGCAATACTAAAGGAAAATACAGAATAAAGTGACACCGGCATTTTTTGCTGACAGGGTAAAGACAATTCACATCAAAGAAATGATGTGTATAGGCATTTTAAAACTCAACTCAGCGTTCTATTGCACTCCAGTCAGAAACCTAGGAGTCCTACTTGATTGTTTTTCTTCTCCTAACCCCCATATCCATCCAATTAGTGGATCTTACAGACACTATCTCCAAAATACACTTCCTTGCAACTCAGCTGCTACCATCCTAGCCAAAGACACAATGATTAGTATTTCTCTCCCATTATAATAGTTTTCTCTTACGAGATTCCCTGTCCATCTTACCCCTACAACCAATTCTCCAAACAGCAATAATAATTTTCTTAAAATGTTAATATCATCATGACTTCCAGTAATTCCTAGAATAAAATTTGACCTCCTTTCCATAGGCTACAAGGCCTGTGTGCTCTAAGCCCAGCTCACCAGTCTTACTCCACATGCTTCAGAAGTTGGCCCCACTGGCCTCCATTCAGTTTCCAGAAATAACAAGCCATTCCTCACCTTGATCCTTGCCATATGCCATTTCCACCGTCTGGAAGCTCCTGCTCCTACCTGCTTACAGAGCTGACTCCTCCTGATGGCTTAATTTTTGGCATAAGTGTTAGACAGGCAGGCCTCTCCTGATCGCTTCATCCTAGGTACAGATCCCTTTCTTATTCTGTATCACAGTACCCTGCTCGCCCCTTTCATAGCACTTTGTATTTGCAATGAAATTGCTGTGTATTGGTTTCCCTGTTTATCACCTGTTTCCCACCCAGAACAAGACCGTAGGCTTCCTGGAGGAAGAGTCAGGTTGGATCCCCTCACCATTGTGCCTTGGCATCCAGCACAGTGTCTGAGCTATGGGAAGTGTGCAGGAAATGTCTGTGTAATAGATGGGTGGATGAATGAATGGTGTTATGGAGAACATATTCCAACAGATTTGCGACACAATAGAGTAATTAGGAAAAGCAAATTGACGAATATGGATGAGGTTTTGGAAATTACAATGAGGGAATATGAAAGGCGAAATATTAGTCATTGGATGTTTTTATTACGAAATATAAATGAATAATCACTAGATAAAAATGAAAGTAGAAAATATATTTACTTATTTTGTGATGGGGTCTCGCTTTGTCTCCCAGGCCAGGGTGTAGTGGCATAATCATGGCTCTCAGCAGCCTTGAACTCCTGGGTTCAAGAGGTCTTACTGCCTCAGCCTCTTGAGTAGCTGAGATTACAAGCACATGCACCACATCCAGTTAGATTGTAATCTTTTCATGGAAATGTGATTTCCCTATGTTGCCCAAGCTTGTCTTGAACTCCTGCCCTCAAGGGACCCTCCTGCTTTAGCCTCCCAAAGTGCTGAGATCACAGGCATTGGGCCGCTGTGCCCAGCTGAAGGTAAAATCGTTTATGAAGTATTCTGCTGCGTAGCTCAGGAAAGCAAAGAGAAGGTAGAATCCTGACTCTCAAAGAGTTCATTCTTGTACAGAGGAGACCAGAAGGACATATTCGAGATAATGAGAGAACAAGTTGAGGCCATTTTTCCCTTCCTGCAAACACTAATGGGATGATTTCAGCCTGGCAGGAAGGGCTGAAGGACCAGCCCAGGCTGTCAACATGAAATCAGTGTGTGCGGCACCAGCCCTAACCGTGGCAGAAATTCAGAAGGAAGAACCACTATGATGCGGGCAGGTCAGAAAAATCTCATGGGAGAGTTGGCTTTTCCAACTGGGCCTGAAAGAAAGCACAAGAGTTGACTTGGCAGAAGAGGACAAGGAGTGATGTTCAAATCAGAGAAGGGCTTTTGGCCAGTGTTGATGGAAAACCTAATTGGGACCACATTTGTTCTGGTTCTAAGAAAGCAGACAGTTATGCAAGATAAAGAGAAAGGGGAATATCTAGGAAAATCAATTACAGAATCATCAGCTATAAAAGACCCAATAGGATTCCATTTTAAATGTGACTTTGAATTTTTAAGAAAATCCATTTGAGAGAGTAAAAAAATACCTTAAGGACTTTTTCTTGAGCAGAACAGAAAGTCAAAGTTAGATTTAAGACGGGAAAATGAAAAACAACTAGGAAATCATCAGAAGAATGTTAAATCAACTCTCCCTTAATTTGGAATAGATAGAAGGGCAGAAGAGATAAAACTTATTTAAAGGATAATTACATGAACAAAAATAATTGGCTATTGACAATGGAAATTTAGAGGTTTGGTCAGAAGGTCTGCATTTCCCTCTGGGTCTTCATGTATCTAACCTAGACTGATTAGGAGCAGCCATGCATCAGGCACTGCTTCAAGCTAGTGAGGAAAACATACAACAACCACCAAAAACACAAGTAAATAGGTATCCTCAGCCAGGGCTACAGGTTATTGAAGCAGGGGAGGGGTGGAGAATGATGGGGGCTGTGTTGGATATTGGAGTCAGGGAGACCTAAGTGACACAAGGGGGAGAGAGAGCCACGTGAGGGTCCCTATGAAGAAGGGGACAGCGTCAGGTGCAAATGCTCCCAGTAGCATTGGATGATGTGAGGTGAATGGTTTTCCCTGGAGGACAATTTCTAAGCCTTTGGCATGTTTGAACAACAGCAAGAAGTCAGAATCTGGAGAAAAAGAAAAGAAGAGAGGAATAAGAAATGAGGTTGGAGATCGTGGAAAACAGTGGGGTGACCCCTCAAAGACCTAGAACCAGAAATACCATTTGACCCAGCAATCCTATTACTGGGTATATACCCAAAGGAATAGAAATCATTCTATTATAAAGATGCATGCATGTGTATGTTCACTGCAGCACTATTCACAATAGCAAAGACACAGAATCCACCCAAAAGCCCATCACTGATAGACTAGACAAAGAAAATGTGGTCCATATACACGATGGAATACTATGCAGCCATAAAAAGGAACGAGATCATGTCTTTTGCAGGGGCATGAATGGAGCTTGAAGTCATTGTCCTCAGCAAACTAATGCAGGAACAGAAGACCAAGCACCGCATATTCTCACTTATAAGTGGGAGCTGAACAATGAGAACACGTGGACACAGGGAGGGGAACAACACACAATGGGACCGGGGGCTGAGGGAGGGAAAGCATCAAGATAAATAGCTAATGCATACAGGGCTTAATACCTACGTGATGGGTTGACAGGTGCAGTAAATTGCCATGGCACACGTTTACCTATGTAACAAACCCGCACATCCTACACATTTATCCTGGAACTTAAAATAACATTTTTTAAAAGATAAAAAATAAACAGAATCTCAGCCCCCATCCCATACCTGCTGAATCAGAATATGCATTTAAACAAGATCACTTAGTGATTTGTATGTACGTTAAAATTCAAAAAGCAAAAAATAAAAGAAGAAATTAGGTTGGAGAGGTAGCCAGGGATATGTTGGCCCAAGACAACACCTTGGATGAGAAATCAGCAGAGATGTGAAAGGCAGGGAATGAAAACATGTCATCTGCGTTTTAGAGGGCGACAGTTTTCTCATCCTCTCCCTCAAAAACGCTCAGCTCCCAGTAGCACCTTTGTATACCAAGTTGTGTAAAACTTGTCGAAAACTGGTGTGTCCTCTCCTTGGCCTTCTCCTTGTCCTCTTAGAGCCAAATCTGTCCACTTCTCCCTATCTCCATTGTCATTCTGTAATGCATTCACCATTAAAGCTCATCTGAAGTACTGTAACAGGCTCCTAACAGCTTTCTCTAATTCTTGTCCTCCCTGGATCCATTCTTCCCTCTCAGACACAGTAATTTCTTTCAAGTGCTAAAATTCTTCTCCTCTCCTGCTAAACCCATTCATGGTGCCCTTGTTCACACTCTTGGGCCATGTGCAATCCACTTAGCCCACTGCTTAAAAGTCTACCTGAGCCAACTCCTACTTCTCTCTCTAGCCTTCTGTGTTCCCTCCATCACATTCTGCAGTACGGCTCTGCTGAACTGCATTTTGTTCCTCAGATTTCTCTGTAGCTCTCTCCCTCCCTAACCTCCCCCTGCTATTCTCTCTTTCAGAAAGACTCTTTCCTCTGCCTGCAGCTCTACTCATTCTTTGGGTTACTACTTAGCCTTCAAGTGTGTTTGAGCTTCATTTCCCTTGGAATGCTTCCTGACTCTCCCTCCAGCCCTCAGTCTAGGTGAGTGGTCCCTCTTAAGACTCTACTTGATTACCCCAGAGGAGCCCTGTCACACCCCTGATCATACTGTCCACGCTGTCTCTCGGGGCCACTATTCCATAAGACCCACGAGGCCGAAGCCATATATGTCTCGCTCACTGCTGAATCCCTTGTGATGAACACAATAACTGCTACAAAGTAGGTAATCAAAAAATAGTGTGTGAATTAAGTGTTTTACTAAATAAATGATGCCACATTTATATGATAAGAGCAATCATTAATAATTCTTTGGAATAATAATTAACAATATGGAACGTTTACAGCATGTTGTTCAGTTAAAGACGCTCATTACAAAAGTGAATACACAGTCAGATCCGATTTTGGTTTTCTAAAAAGGGCATTAAGAAAGTGACCTCAAAGATGTTCACCTAAAATTTAAAGTGATTTTTTCTTGGGGTTGGAATTCAAGGCATTGTTTTTCCTTTGAGTACATTTGAGCATACATTTCTTTGGTCATCAGGGGAAAAAATGACAAAAATGCTTTAAAGTGCTGGGTCAAGTCATGGACTGTCATGGAAAAGAGGACCCTGGTCAACTGCAATGACGGCGGCCAGTGGTGAACAGAAAGTCCCATGTGAGTGTCCTGGGTCACAGTGGCCAAGGGCATTGCTAAGGGCAGACTATTTGGGAATAGAAAGTGAGGAAGGGACTCTAAACATGACAACTTCTTCATAGAAATTATAATCAAATGTAATTAGGCCAATTTTAAAAAGAGCAGTGGGAGAATGTCTTAAAACTGGGCTAAATTAACTGAGGAGAGGCGTCAGTATCTATCTTCAGCTGCCTTTTATCATTATGATGTCAGGTCACGGGAGATGAAATTAGGTTGGAAAAACAGAGTCAAAGAAGGGTTTATTTAACCAAAACTAATATATGACAAAGCAATTAACAAAACATTCTTCTACTTTCCCAATCTTCTCTCTGTTCAGTGTTGTCTTGGGCCTGGGTCTCCCTGTATGTCCCCTGCCTTAAGGTGGTCAGAGTCAGAGCCTTGACCTGAATAGTTCAGAAGAAGGGCCAGGACTGTATCACATATTTTGGTCCAAGTGAAGAACAAAAATTTCACTTTACCTTCCCCCATTGTTGTGGTCTAAAGAGGGGTGTGTGTGGGGAGATAATTCCGCTGCAAGAAAAAATGAAAATTATATTTACTACTAGTGTATTTATATTTCTATTATAAAGGATCTTTGCTGCATTTAAGAACCACGATATAGTATGAACATTCTGTGTTTAGCATGAAGAAGTAAGCTTTTAATAAACAGATCCTCCCACAAACAGCTGTTAAATTGGACAAGAAAAATAATAAAAATAAAAAGCAAAAAACTTCCTCAAGGCTCTGAAAAGTGAACCAAAGCAGGCAGGTTTTGGAAGGGAGTCAAAATACAGAGGCAGCAGCCAGCATGAGGTCAGTTTCACATTTGGGGGGTTCACACAGCCGGCCGGCTGCCACAGTTATGACAATGGCACAGGGAGATGAGACGACAGCACTGAACCTGCCATTTCAGTCCAGAGGGACCCAGGAAGGGAAACGCCTTTGCAAACTTATAACTGAGGAAATTATGACAGTGAAAGAAATCAGACCTAACCAACTCCATCTTGCTTCTAACCTTTAAGCTATCCTTGTTCATTCCCGGGCATAGGCCAAGCTATAGGAAGGAATTCAGTTCATGGTTTGACTCTGAAATAAAATCGATAATAGCCCTTTCCCAAAAAGACCCCTTCTTGCCTGGGGACCAGTCTGCCTTTGCAGTGCTAACAAATTAGCTACAAGATTAGAAATTACATTTTAGGGGGTCATGAAGCCTCTGGCTCCAAGAGTCCGAACCTCCCCAAATTGCTCTTGGGGATAACATCAGTACTGCAAAACAAGATCAGTGCTTGAGATATTCTGCAGCCCCTACACTTGATGGATCAGCTGACACCACCCAGACCTGTAATCTGGCTCAACCAGTTCTGCCATCCCACCCGGGAACAGAAGACGGCAAGAAAAACTCACTTTGACCCCCTATGATTCCATCTCCAACCTGGCCAGTCAGCACTCCCCACTTCCCAAGCCCCTATCCGCCAAATTATCTTTAAAAACTCTGATCCCCAAAATATCAGGGATACTGAATTGAGTGTTAATAAAACTCCTGTCTCCCGCACAGCCGACTCTGTGTGAATTACTCTTTCTCCATTGCAATTCCCCTGTCTTGATAAATCAGCTCTGTCTGGGCAGTGGGCAGGGTGAACCCACTGGGCAGCCTGGAGAAGGCACACCACGAGGAGGGAGGGAGGGTTCTAGGCAGGGAGACAAAGAAGGGGCCCCCAATTCTGAATATGAACTCTCCCAGAGTCTCTGGATGACCCTACGCCACCCTTAAACTGGGCACTGAAAGTAACCAAATGAGATGCCTGCACCCTGTGGGCATCATGAGTTTGCAATGAGTCTAGCCCGTGAGATTCGCACATTTACTTCCGTGAATATTGGTTCATCCATCTTTGTGATATGGGGAGTTTCCTCATATATAAAATGGTATTGCCAGAACAGTTTTGAGATATTTACTCATTCATTCATTCAACAAATGTCTTGTATGTTTCTACAAGCCAGATGCTTTAAGGGATATAGAAGTGTTTAGCATCCCTGTCCTCAACGAGCCCGGAGCCCCATGAGGGACAAAGGGTGTACCTCCAGAGAGCTACCACGTGAAGTAAAACTTGATCAGGGAGGAATTGGTGCAGCAGAAAGAACATGAACTTCAGGATCAAACAAACCTGTTTAGAGCCGCAGGAATTATCTGTCAAATGGCATAACAATATCTATCTTGTACAGCTGTTGTGCTGATTAAATGGTGACATTTATTAATTACTTAATCTCTTCGAGGTACTGGTCTAAGCACTGCATATTCACAGCTCCATTAATCCTTATAATGACCCCTTTAGGTAGGCACTAATCCTACCCTCGCTCGATACATGGGGAAAATGAGGGGTCGAAAATTTAAGAAAATTGTTCAAGGTCACTAGGGAGTAAGTAATCAAACAGGTTCAAACTCAGCAAAGTCTACTCGAGCCTCAGCTGTTAACTGCTAAGTTATGCTGAATAATAATGTCAAAGTGCTGGCCAGGAGCGGTGGCTCACGCCTGTAATCCCAGCACTTTGGCAGGCCGAGGCGGACGGATCACCTGAGGTCAGGAGTTCGAGACCAGCCTGGCCAACATGGAGAAACCCCATCTCTACTAAAAATACAAAAAACAGCTGGGTGTGGTGGTGGGTGCCTGTAATCCCATCTACTCAGGAGGCTGAGGCAGGAGAATCACTTGAACCCGGGAGGCAGAGGTTGCAGTGAGCCAAGATCTCGCCACTGCACTCCAGCCTGGGTGACAAACTGAGACTCCATCTCAAGTAATAATAATGATGTCAAAGTGCCAAACACAGTGCTTAACACATAGGAGGCACTCAACAAATGGCAGATGGTATCAGTACTGTTACAGGTACTGCCGATGCTGTTGTTATTACTGTGAGGCTTAAGAAAGAAACCATCATTGAAGTTCAAGACCTATGCCTGCAGTTTTAAAACTAAAATGTTGTAAGAATGCTAAATAATTGTCACGTACAGATCTGGACACACGCCTTTAGAAATAAAAATTTATGTTTATCTCTTAGGTATATCCTATTTCTTTTTTAGAAGAAAACCATCAAGGTATCACAGGTATCACTATTTAAGTATTCAGTCGTTCATCAAACTGTAACTTCTGACTGCCCTCTGTCAGCACTAAAGTGGGCGTCAGAACCATTTTCAAAGGGGAAAGAAAGCTAATGTAGAAAGAGGGTCCTGGTCATTCACTGAAAGTTAGTGCAGTCATTTTCCCCAGCGCTAATGAAAAAAAGCAGGCAACTAAAATTCCTTGCTGCATCTGCATTTTTATTTAAACAATCTCAGAGAAACTGTGCTATAAAAAAAAAAAAAAAGGAAGAAGAAAAAGAAAAATTAATTCAGTTTTAAAGCAAAATTAATGAGTGTGTACCAAACACAAAAATAAAATTTTGGACGGGCACGGTGGCTCACGCCTGTAATCCCAGTACTTTGGGAGGCCAAGCCGGGCAGATCACCCGAGGTCAGGAGTTCAAGACCAGCCTGGCCAAATGGTGAAACCCCGTCTCTACTAAAAATACAAAAATTAGACAGGTGTGGTGGTGGGAGCCTGTAATGCTAGCTACTTGGGAGGCTGAAGCAGGAGAATCACTTGAATCTGGGAAGCGGAGGTTACAGTGAGCCCAGATCGTGCCATTGGACTCCAGCCTGGGCAACAAGAGTGAAACGCTGTTTCAAAAATAAAATAAAATAAAATAAAGTTTTACTCACACTTAATAAATCTTAATACCCTGCTTTGATTCTAAAAGGTGAAACTATATACTACTTCAAGGATCTCAGCTGCTATGATTCGTCAATGAAGTGGTGATTTAGGGATAATGCCAAGTTTCGAAAGAACAAGAACAGCATTTATTCAGGACTGTTAATTTTATGAGGGTATGTTACACGTTTCCTACGTAAATACATGCAGTTTCGTATGGTCCTAAGAGAGTGCTTTCACCAAGATTATACATGTTAGGATGCTGGAAAAAAAAAAAAAAAAAAAACTAAATCCCAAAACTATATCACTCCTAAATCCTGACTGGGTAACAAGCCCAGTTTTTGAACAATACACATTATCTGAGAGGCAACTTTTATGACATGTGTTGCTATTGTCTGCAAATCCCTTTAAGATGAAAAGCATTACCACTGAAATTTGAGTTCAACAAAAGGATTTATATAGCTAGGTTACCCAAGGCTATAAAATGAAAAAAAAAAAAAAAAAAAAAAAAGTTTGGTAACCCTTGGAGCTTGTTGCAGTGGAATTTAACCTACAGGACCTGTGGGCCAGCATAAAGATTTAGACCCCAGACATTCCCTAGTCACTTAGAGGTTATGAAGCTTTTCTAACATCATGGATTTATTGACTCAGGAAGCAGCTTTTAAACTGATATATCTGAATTAAAGACTTTTAAGAACAGAGTCCCTTAAAGGTAGTAGTCAACCTCCATCCTTTTTACCAAAGGAAACAAAGGGTGGAAGAGATAAAATTATGTGACTTACCCAAGGTTAGATGACTAATTAATAACAATCATCATAATAGCTAACATTTACTCAGCACCTACTACTTGCAAAGCACAGTGCTAAGGGCTTTCCCCATCCTTCACACGTACTTTAAAAATGTATACTAGTGTTACTCCATTTTATAAATTAAAACATGAGCCTCAAAGAAGCCAAGACCTTCTCAAAAGAGGTAGGTCCGGATTTCAAACCTAAGTAGTGTGACCCCAAACCACACACACAACCGCTCCACTCTACTGCCTCGTCACGGGGCCTGGACTCAAATCTCCTGACCTCCAGGCCAGAGAGAGACACCAACTCTCCATCCTTGGCTATGACAGTTTCCAGATTATAAGATCGTTGATGTCTGATAGCAAAATCCAACATTGCAATCTAATCGTTACAGGACTGGAAGATGTGAGTCCTCTCTCTCGTTGTAATACTTGACTTCATAATTACAGGGTAAGAGCAGTTCATACAAAATCTATGTATTCCATAATCCTATCCATAGGAATAGTGCGAGAAAATATCTTTAACGTTTTTAAAACGCATTGGATAAAATGATATGTTTTCAAAATAGTGCATGAAACCCATATTCTCACTTTGGTCTCTGATTGCCATATGCCTTCCACAATAGGTAGGTGCCAGGAAGGTGGTTCCGTTTGACCAGGTGTGCTCTCCAGAAGGGGATGGTCATGCTGCAGAGCCAATGGATGTCCTTTATTGCTGGAGGCTTTCATCACTATTGACTTCTTCTTATTCTTTATTAATTTATGGGTATTCTATTCAAATTCCCAGTGGAGGGGAGATGGAATTAAGATACCGATAATGGCTAGATAGTAGTATTCAGACTGTATTTATACATGTATCTAAATATATTCATATATTTAAATATACATATTTAAATACCAATATGCAGTAATCCTAAGTATATATAATTAGACAACTTCAGAATTAAAATGCATTTAGTTTAAAACTTAAGGATTTCAAAGTTCTAAACCAAATACAAACACAATAAATTCTTAAGCAGTAATGCCAGGTTCTAAGTGCTTATCTTTGTCATTGCTGTTATTCAATTAGGTGGATATTAGAAAACATTCACGATGCTTCACTTTTATCTCTTATCATCCCCACTGTAACCAGAATCCGAAGCTACACTTTCCCAACATGAACCTAGTAGAAGCTCAGCAGAAATTCAGGAGAAATACAGAAACTGTTGATGAAGGATAGAAATCTCCGCGTAGAAGGGCAGACACGTCCTGAAGGAGCGCAGCTGTGAAGGTGACTGCAGCTGGCTCTCGGGCTGCCGGATTTGGAACTTTGGGAAGGAGCAGGAGTCACAGAGACAGTACCCAGGAAGGATGTTCAACCTCTACGGGCCTGCCCAGGTCAGATGGAAAAAGGTCCTTGAAGGAAACAAGATGGAGATGAAAAGGACGGAAAAGAGAAAGGATGCGGATGTGTGCTGTTGAGAGCTCTATCCGGAGGGAAAACTCAGTTTTAACAGCTTTCCGGCCTGGAAGGAATTGTTACAAAAGGACTTCACTTGCTTACCAAAAATAACAACTTCTCACTCTTTCCAGATTTAAGAAAGCAAACAGCAGAGACATTGAGAAGTTTTCTTTGTGTGCATTTTACTTATGATGATGGTTACGAAGATAATCTTTAAAAAAACATAATGGGATTTCCTTTAAAGAATATATTCAGAGATGGGGTAGGACAGTAGTTGGGAGCACGGGAGCCGATTTCTGGGTTGGGTTTCCATTTCTGGCTATGTAACCTCAGGCAAGTTATTGATCCTCTTGTGTCTCAGTTTTCTAATGTGTTAAATGGAAATATTAACAGTGTGTGCTTCCTAGCACAACAGTGAGAGTCAAATTAGTTAGCAGACATAGTGAGTGATATCTCAGTGTTGACTTCTATTATTAAATTATTTACCAAATATTAATCCCTCCTGCTAACATAAAACACGATCCGTAGGAAAGATGTTGGAATTAGGTATGGGCAACAAGATGAATAAAATACATTTCCTTTCCTCAAAGAATGACACAGGGAAGCAGGGCAGACAAAATCAATAAAAACCTACAATGGAGAAACTGAAAAGGAGGCAGGCAAGGGTCAGGGCTGGCTCTGAACCCCAGGACGTTCTGTGAATTTGAGGCTCTGCTCACACTAGCTCTCGGCATGTCTGATGTGAGCAACATCCTGGAGACACGGGCTCTTTTTATTTTTTATTTTCTTTTTGAGACAGAATCTTGCTCTGTCGCCCAGGCTGGAGTACAGTGGCATGATCTCAGCTCTCTGCAACTTCTGCCTCCCGGTTTGAAGCAATTCTTGTGCCTCAGCCTCAGAGTAGCTGGGATTACAGGAGTGCACCACCACGCCTGGCTAAATTTTGTATTTTTAGTAGAGACAGGGTTTCACCATATTGGCCAGGCCAGTCTCAAACTCCTAGCCTGGAGTGATCTGCCCACCTCAGCCCCCCAAAGTGCTGGGATTACACGCATAAGCCACCACACCTGCTGACACAGGCTCTTTTTAAAGTGCAAAGTGTTCTATAAATATGAGTTAATGCCAATTCACAAAAGCAAGCACTGTAAGGATAGGCCAGTGAGAGAGGCTGTTTAAAAAATGCCAGTCACCAGGTATGAGCTCCTGCTAAGAGGCTGCCACACATTCCAGCAAATTCTTCTAAACTCTAATGAAAGCCTGCTTTTCCCTGCTCAGTCTTCAATGAAGATAAACCTTTGAATAAAAGTCTTCGTAATGGAAAACTCATCTTCATCTTGTCAGTTCCAGAGCCTCGCATTTTCTCTAGGCTTTATCTAGGCAGCGTGGAGGGGCTGGTGCGCCACTGCATAAAGGGGAAGGGTTCCCAGATCAGCATCCAGGGTTTAAATTACTACCTGAAGGCCCATGTCTCTGTGTTTAGATGAGCCCAGGCTTATTCCGGATGCACAGAGCCACAGCCTAGCTAACATCTCCATGTGACTATCATGAGGGTCTCTCACAAGGGTTCCAACATAGAACACTTCTCCATTTTTCTGTTTCTCCATGAGCGGCACAACCCACTGCAAAGCCCCAGATTCGCCGCTTCGCCCTCCCTCACCTTCTACCACCTTGCTCCTTCTCAGGCCTCCTCCATTTTCTTTCCAAAGTTCTTCCAAATCCATCTGCCTCTCTTTTTCAAATTCTACCCTTCCATTCCTAGCAGCCTATATCTATTTCTTGGACTTCTACAACTGTCCCCAAACTTTTCTCCTTATTCTCACTCTTGTCTCTCTCTAATTTAAGTTCAACATTGTTCCAGAATGAAAAGTTCAAATTCCCCTGCTTATCAGTGGTTTAATAGGAATCATTATTAGGAAAACAATAGTGATGAAACAGCTACTGCGTATTCAGCACTTAGCCAGGCACTGTGCTAGGCACTTTATCTGTCTCACCTCATTTAATCCTCCCACTGATCCCAGAACATAGACACAATCATCACCCCATTTTACAGATTAAAATCACCAAGATGCAGGGAGGTATAAAACCACATGCCCATGGGAAAAAGCTGGTAAGTAAATAGTGGAGCTGGCCTTCAAACCTCCCCCTCCGACTCCCTCCCTCTAGGATGAAGATGAAAGGCCTCGCGGGGCTCACCCAGCCCTGCAAGCCTTGCCCTGCCTGCTTCCACCTGCTATCACCATGATTCTTCTCATCCTCTTAGCTTAGTCATGCCCTCAGCTGCGCCATCTCCTCCCTCTCCTCTCTTAGGGTCTTTATACATGGGAGTCTCTCCTAGCTCTCCAAGCTCAGGCACATCCCTTCCGTGCATCTTCAAGGCACCTATTCCTGCATGTGACGACATACTTACCTGTATGTGCACTATTGGAGGGGCCATCTCAGCCTTCCTTAGCATGATATCCTAGCTCCTAGCACGGTGCCTGGTATACATGAAGTGCTCAGCAAAACATTAACAACTAGGAAATTGTAGTATGAGTGCAAGCAAAATTCCTAGCTTTTAGTTCAAGGGCCATTGTTTATTACTAGTGTGACTTTGTGCCAATTACCCCCATCCGAACTTCCAGAGGCCTGATTGTAACTTTCAGGTAACAATCCCAGCAATAATAAGAAAGCATGTTGGAGTTCTTAAAAGCACTTGCACAAAGATTCCATTCGGTCCCAGAATGACCCTGAAGGCTGCCCTGGACTAAACACTAAACGGCAAGGCCTTCGGTCAGAGTTAAGTGACAACTGACTAATCGAGGGTGTGACAGAGCTTTAAGAACTGCAAAGTGCTCTATGTGAGCGAAGACTGGTGCTGCTTGCTCAGTCATCAGCCTTCAGCAATGTTTCCAAGGTTTCACATTTGTTTAAGAGAGCTGAGCCTGCACTGCAAAATAAGGAGAGGGTGAAGAGCAGGGCTCGCCAAACACATTTAACTCATCACCAGCACACAGTGAGAGAGTGGGAAAGCCGGGCAGGCCACAGGCATCTCACCCCGGCCCCGACCCTGGCCCCTGCTCTGCCCAAGTGAGCAGGAAGACAAGAACCTGCCCTTCTTTAGTTGATGTTCACTTCTCCGAAATACTCGATTATGAGGTACTGCCCATCACAGGGACAGCTCCTGGAGAGCCCAAGCCCTTAGGTTATCTGGGAAGCCAGTGGCCTCTTACCAACATCCTCCTGTACCACCGCCCACCTCCTGTCTCTCAGCCTTAGGTAGTCTAAGGTAATCGTTAACAGAGATGCATCCTTAGGTACTCAGGCTCTACACCTAATCTCTGCAGATGTGACTCTATGGAGCTTTCAATGTTACTTCTGCGGATCAGAAGCTTACATGCTGGTTCTAAAAAACAATCTAATGTCATGTTATTCTCACAAAATTAACAATTTAAAATAATCCCTTCCATAACATCCCTGAAAGCAGAAATGGGAACAAGCCTTCCTCAAATTACAAAACAATCTCGTGAACACCAGCTTGAGGGCTGTGAGTATCTGCCTGCTTCTTCAGGTAAAACCATGCCAGCGGTAAAGCTGCTTTTTAAAATAAAAGTAGCCCTAACGATGTGGTTATTCAGGTGAGTTGAATTTTCTAAGACCTTATGAAGCTGATTTAAAAGCAGAAGTAGATGAACTTTATGTTGAATTTTTCAATGTAAACTCGTATCAAAAATGAAACAAAATAGAACTCTTAAGTCAATTGTCACCATGAGAAAGAGATCTTATTTTATCATAGCTATTCATTTTCAATGTATAAATAAAGTCACAGAAAGTCCTAGATTATGTCTAATATTCAAATAATTTTCAAGCTATGCTAGCTTAGAGCTAAAAAGGGGGACTACCTTCTATGTTTCATAAATCAAACAAAACAGGAAGTTCTCTTGCGTTGAGTTTTGCAGAAACAAAGTATAAGGCTGATCAAATTCGCTTATAATGGAAAAAGAAAAACAAAAGTGCTTTCTGGAGTAATAAATAGTAACTACCTTCTGGACACTGGCAGGTGAATCCACTGAGACTGGAAATGCACGTTGCTCCATTTCTGCATGGGTCTAGGATGCAGTAATCAATCTTGGACTGGCAAAGCTCTCCGGTATAACCTGAGTAAAACAAAATGTACATTTTATAAAATAAGCTATTCCAGACCTACCATGAGCCACTCTAGGAATTGACGGATTCAACTGGTACCTGCCCAGTGAAGGCAGCGGCAGCCTTCAGCTAAGCTGCTCCTAGATCTCTTTTTACAAACGATGGTAGTTTAGAAATAATCATAGCAGTTTAGAATCATCGTTCAAAAATCATTTACTCTGCAAAAACCCCTATTGAAAGGAGACCACATGTCTTCAGTATTAGGTCTGTGTTTCATCTTGAAATACCAGTCAGAACCTTCAGAAGCTGAGACTGAATGTCGCATTGATAGCTTCCTTCTGACACAGGAATTTACGGTGTTCAGCTTGATCTGACTGAGAAAATGCCACATTCCCTAGGCCATCACAATGCCTACATAAAAAGCATCAGGAAAATGTCTAGGTATTAGCAGTTTTAATGTATAATATTTTGGAGCTAGAATAACCCACCTGTGTTAATTCTGTACCCTCTCCCCCCACTTTCAAGATAAAGAGATTGAGGCACACAGAACACTAAGCACATTAATATATTTTATTAATACTTATTTAATTCACAAATCCAACTAAATTCTCTGTGAAACAAGGCTCTCATGGTGATTTTGTTGGATTGTAAAATAACTACATGCATGTGGTGAGGAAATAAGGACGTAAATCTATTGGAACACCTGTGCAGTCAAAAAGCTTTAAATACATTCCAGAATTTTGTTTATTAATTTTAAAAACAAATCCCCTGGAGAGAAAAGTTTAAAAACTAAAATGCTAATAAATTTCTCATCATAAAGCAGAACACAGTAAAGAAAGCTTGGAAAATTTAAGACATTAAACAGAAAAAGAAAAAAAATGTGCCCTTGGTTATGTTATTTGAGTGACAGGACCATCAGTACTGTAGAGATAACTCCTATCAAAAATTTTTAGTCATAGATATTTTCCACACAATCATGATCATACTGTAACACTTTATTTATTTCTAGGATAGTTTCAACTACATAAAAACTTGTCTTTCTGAATTATTAGTTTTGAAAGACTGCCATTAGCACTTGAATCTGAGATTTACAAAAAAAAAAGATCCAGTGATATTAGAAAAGAGATGATTCACCTGACCTTCAATTACCTGCCGAATAGATTGTAAATTACAGACTGGGAATGGGGAGGCATTCATTTGCAATCCTACTCACAGGCACTCAAGCAGTGTAGGAGATTCTAGCTAATTCATGGTATGAGAAGACGAGTAAGACAAGCGCATGAACTAAAAAGCCAAACACCAGGAAAAAAGGCTATTTCAAAATTCCAGAACAGATTAAATAAAAGCTGTAAATTCAAAATAAGGGAGAGTGAATTGTTTCTAAGAGGAATGCTGCCAATAACTTTTTGGCTAAAAATAATAGCCAAAACTTACAAAAGATCACTTATTTTTATTCATACATTAATTAATATTAATAATGTATCCACAAATTAATACATAACTCATCCATACTTATGCAACCTTATGAGGTTAGTGTTATTAGAATCACCTTGGTTTTTTTTACTTCAGCTTTTATTTTAAGTTCCAGGGTACCTGTGCAGGATGCGCAGGTTTATTACATAGGTAAACGTGTGCCATGGTGGTTTGCTGCACAGATCAACCCATCGCCTAGGAATTAAGCCCAGCATTCCTTAGCTGTTCTTCCTGATGCTTTCCTTCCTCAAACCCCCACTCCCAACAGGCCCCAGTATGCGTTGTTCTCCTCCATGTGTCCATGTGTTCTCATCATTCAGCTCCCACTTAAAAGTGAGAACATGTGGTGTCTGGTTTTCTGTTCCTGTGTCAGTTGAGGATAATGGTTTCCAGCTCCGTCCATGTCCCTACAAAGGACATGATTGCATTTCTTTTTATGGCTGCACAGTATTCAGTGGAGAATCACCCCATTTAACAAATGAGGAAATCGAGGATTACGAAGGTTAAGTAATTTACACACAGTCATACAGGGAGTCACGGTCCTGTGTCCAAGCCCTTTCACCAGTATACCTAAGGTTACGCTTAAGGCACTATGCATCACCATCGTCAACGAACAGGTATTTAGTATGAAGGTAAAATAACAGAAAATAATGGCTAAGAAAACACACAGAAAGAGACACAGAGCTTGATATAAAAATGATCAATATTCAGCTCAGGTGTGGTAGCTCATGCCTGTAATTCCAGCACTTTGGGAATTTGAAACAGGCAGATTACTTGAGGCCAGGAGTTCAAGACCAGCCTGGCCAGCATGGCAAAACCCTGTCTCTACCAAAAATACAAAAACTAGCCAGGTATGGTGGTACATGCATGAAATCCCAGCTATGGGGGACGCTGAGGCACGAGAGTCATTTGAACCCAGGAGGCAGAGGTAACAGTGAGCCGAGACTGTGCCACTGCACTCCAGCCTGGGCAACGGAGAGAGACTTCATCTCAAAACAAACAAACAAAAAAAGTAAAATAATAAAATCCACAAATATAAATATTCATCTATAACTTATAGCCTATGTGTGGTTGGTTATGCTTAGGCTGGAGATGCCAAGAATTATTTTTTCAAATCCCTGGCTTCAAAGATTCTACCAAATGGCTAGAAAAGTAGAGTACATTTATGAAAAAAGATAACCGATTACAAGTGGTAGCTTCTTAGAGGCAGGATGGCTTAAAGGATGTAGATGGCATCATGAATTCTGTCCCTGGAAAGATGTCAGAATTGTGACTACAGGATCACACAAAACCACAACGCACAGCCAGCAGCCGGTTCGGTCTCAGATGTGAGAGATGTACATCCCCACAAGACAGAAAAAACAGAAGAGTGCAGGACTCTGAACTTCAAAGTTCTTTCAATAAAATTTTAACAATCACTTCCTTTTTACTTTTTATCTAAGGATTTAAAACATACTTAAACATAGAGAGACAAGGTTATAAACCTCACATATCCATCACCCAGCTCCAACCATTATTAGCATTTTGTCTGTTTAATTTCATCTAATCTCCTCATATTTTCCTAGGTTCCCCATGAGGGTATTTAAAATCAAATTTCATTTCACCTGTAAATATTTCAGTATGCATTTCTAGCAAAAGGAGCGTTTTTTAAAGATCACTTTTAATGGTGTCTTTAATTAATATTTCATTCCATTTACAAATTTAATTAAACACTTTAAAACATATTTATATATATATAATAATATCAACAATTTCCTTAAGAACCACAACTGTCTGATAATGTACAAATCTTTCCATGCACTTAATTCTCATAGATCTCTTAAATTATAAGTGAGGTGAATCTTAAATGCTGTTAAGTGCCCCAATACTGTATGCAAGTTTGGTGAGATTTCAATCAAAGAGGCTAATTTACATTTTTAATTGTCATAAGAGCTTCGGGACCTCACTGGCATTTTGTAGGTAAAGATACTGAGATCTTGCAGGACTTGAGAGGGTCTAATATATTAACAGAGTTGTCACATTCAAAATGCCAATAGTTCCCTCCAATGAGAAACAGTGGTCCATATTCAACATTTTGTCATTGCTTTTTTTCCCTGAGCTTCAAAGTCTTTATATTAAAGATTTTGAAAACACAGGAAACATGGAACTATGGAGAAAAAGATTATGTGCAATGCTCTAGACACGTAAAGTATGAGCATATTGACATGTCTATGGGTTCAGTATTACTGAAGACAAAGAACACTAATGGAGGAGCATGGGTTGGGGAGTGGGAGGAAGCAGGGAGGCAGGGCTGAGATCACGGGATTACAGGACCACTGAGCATCCTCACCTGCAGGTGGCCAGTGCTACTGGCAATAACCAGCTACGGATCTGCAAAGCTGATGAGGGTAGCATGATGCTCTACCCACCCCAGTCTGCCTGGAAAGGGAGGGGCCCTTTGGCAGGACAGTTACTCAGTGCAGTGTTTCCCCAAGTAGATGTACGGACCGTGATGGCAGGAGCTCAAGACCTAACAATCGTCCACACGAGACTCACCAAGAGGACCAGGCATTATTCTTGGCCTCCAGGGAGTTACTAGTTGGCCGTCCCAAGAGTACCATCATCAACCGTATTACTCCCATTACAGCTGCATTACTAGCCAAATGAAGACAGTTCTGGGAGAGGAGAGGCAGAGGACAAGGAGCCAGAAGCATAACTCTCAAATACCAGCGAGTCACTTCGTAGATCCTCAGAGAGCAGAGGCTTCACTGAAGGTGTTGGACAAATCACTGGTATTAATATACATGTAATACTCTGAACTGGATACCTAAGAGCTACACAAATCACCCTTCCTGCGTCCTTTGGTTTTTTATTTGATCTCATAATCAAGGAGTCAAAACTAAATGAGTGATTGGTAGAAATCTAAATGAAAAATACCATTAAAGTTTTGCCTGGGTTTTCTTTCTTCCATCCTGCTAAAAGTCAATGTGTTCTCTGGGGACTAAAGTAACCATGCCAACTGTGAATAATATTTCCTTATGCCACTAAAGCAATGACAGCCACCCAGAGGACCTTGTAGAAGATATGCAAGCAAGATCGATGGTATTGATGCCGCAGACATGAAAGGTAATACACAGTGGCCATTCTGTGTGTGTAACGGAAGAATTTGCTCTAGCATGCACACACAACAGGCATTTCAGCCCTGGAAACCTATGCCAGAGCTCCCAAGTGGAAGGTGGGCAAGACATGGAGAAAAACCCATGTAAAGCACAAAAGAGTACAGAAAAGGTGTGAATGTCATTGACACTTGACTAAAAATGCACGACAATGATAAACTCCCTCGTTTTGATTTCCAAATGACAAAAGTCTATACCTAACTATGGAGGCAAGTATCAGCAATTGTCTTTCTTTCCTCTAGCTAGTGGTACTCCCTCTAAGCCCCCGTGGCCAGACCACAAGCATTCATGAACCACCTGCCAAGTTATTGTCACAACCACATAACACCTTTCACATTGTCTAGTCCCATTTAAACCTCACCACTTCTCACCAGGACTCCAGTGGTTGCCCAGCCCCTGTCTTCACTGCTGCCACACTTGCTTTCTTTCAATCCATTCTCCACATAGGAATAGCCAGAGAGATCTTTTTAAGATATAATTCATATCTTATTACTTCTTACTTAAAACCCTCCAGTGGCTTCCCAAAAGGTTTGGAATAAAACCCAAACACTTTACCCAGGGCCTAAAGGATACTGCATGGTGTGGCCCCTGCCCCCTCATCTTGGCCCACCCCTGCCACCAACCACCGTGTTGCAGCCACCCAGGCTTCCCTCTATTCCGAATCTTGCCAAGCTCCTGCTCACAGGCATTAGTACTCTTTTCATGCTGTGGCCTCAGGACCAGAAAGAATCATGAGATGGATGCAAGATTTGACAGAAGAAGTTATAGTCCTGCCCTGCAAAGAGAGGTGGGGCACAGATTTAAAATTGTTCTGCAATGGAGAAATTACTGAAGAAAGTTAGCAATAAACTTTTGGGGGTGGAAAGGAGAGGACTAGGGGAGGTGTAGTGGAATTTTATCTGTAAAATCAGGAAATAAAGATTGGAGGGTTTAGAAATAAATTGCACAACAGAGTGGAAGACCTAAGAGAAGGGCATCAAAGCATTAAAGTCATCTCTAGAACTAGGTAGGGAGACATGAACATATCTTAAGAAAGCTACTAAGAAACGTGCAAAAACCAACTAAGGAGGGAAGGAAAATAGCTACAACCTTAGTGCGAGTGACCAATAAAATCAGAACAATTAAACAATGATGTCTCTGGGACTCAGGGGCTGTGGGTTTTGAAATCAAGCCCATTGATGAGTATGAGCTTGGAGTTTCCTGTTGGATGGCAATAATAGGGAGAGGTGACCTATGTGTGCTCATCTCACTGACATGAGAAGAATCACCCTGGATGCCCAGGACTCCTGAGACAGCCAAAAACCTCCCTCCCAGAAACAACCTGAGTCCTCTGAGTGCCAACTGCAATTCATTTGGGTCAAGAACCACAGTTAGCTTAGGATAATGAAGCTCTTCCATTAGTGGTATGAGTCTTCCAACTGCAAGAAGAGATAGAGCCAAGTATGGAGATGATGATATGAGGACGTGGATCCAGCCCATGGTTCTGCCACTTCGTGTCTGGTTTAAGCTAATCTGTGCCTATTGGTATTCAAAGAATGTGTGATGATTGAGAAAAATGTGGTGTGTGAGAGAATCTATCACACTTACGATTCTAATTAAAATGTTTAGCTGAGTAATTGGTTTTTGATTGATGAATTTGAGTTGAAAGATAAGATTAAGTCAGAACCCATTGGGATGTTGAACAGAGCTTGAGAATCATTAGAGTGTTTAAGTTTACTTCTCACAAGGGAATACATACAAAAGATAATTTCAATAGTCTTCTCTGTGCCCAAAGGGCATTCTGGGACACCAGAAACCTCACCCCCGGACCCTGGGGTCACACTGCAGGGCTGTTTCTTCTGACTCTGCAGCCTTCTGTGCCCACCCTCTTTCATTAGTTAACTCTAAGCTCAGAAGTCACTTGCTCAGACCTCAGGCTTTTTGTCCTTGTTTGTTCTAAAACTTCACTCTTATTTCTACTTGAAACACACACACATACTTGTTACCTCCCCACCCAGAAGGTGACCCATGGGAGCAGGGCTGTATCCCTGGAGGCCCCTGTTGTACCCCCTGGGCTCCTGTGTGCTCATCACAGTATACTTATCATTACCTACAATGATTTTCTTAATTGGTTTCCTTCCGAGAACATAAACTCCCTGAGAATCAGGACTTTCTCTGCCTTGTTCACCTCCGGACCCTCCAAACTTAAACATTTCCTGATACAATTATTTGTTGAAGGAGTGGATCCACTTGCTTAAAGTTAATGTCCCAAAATCAAAATCAACTATATCTTTCAACTTAGGTTTAGCCTCTCCCTAAGCAATAATATCGAGAACAGCCTGGGTAGAATGTGCTAGCTGCTCGTTTTCCTAATGCACATTCAAACAAATGTGGAGCTATTGAAGTAAAAACATGGTTATCTTAAATATCTGCCATCAAAAATCACCTTGGTGCCATCATGGTCTGTACATCTAACTCGGGAAACACTGCGATGAGCAACTGTCCTGCTAAAGGGCCCCTCCCTTTCCAGGCAGACTGAGATCAGTGGCGCATCATGCTCCCCTCTTCTGAATTTCAATCGTGCTTCTCCAGGTAGCATCCAACACCTCCAACAGGTCTCTGCAATACGGCAAATCAACAAGGCTGAAGCAGAACTCTTCATTTTGTCGTTGTTCAGGAGCCCATATCCAGACTTAATTCCTTAGGTCAGTGGTTCTTGACTGGGGTGATTCTTTCCCCAGGTGTCATTGGTAATGTCAGGAGACTTTATTTACGGTCATACCTCTGAAGGGGTGACTGGCATCTAGTAGGTACAGCCAGGGATGCTGCTGAACATTCTCCAATACACAAGACAGTCTCCTACCACAAAGAATTCTCCAGGGCAAAATGTCCTGAACACCAAGGTCGAGACGTCCTGGTTTGGGTCAATGGAACCTTAGTCCTTCAGACTGTTAACCTTCGTTTTGGTTTCAGAGCCTCTTATCTTCCCTTAAACAGAAACCACCCCTTTACAAAGCAGAGAAATAGCACCTTCAGAATATTTTTTAAAAGTCAGCATTCTTAGGAATATTTAGAATCCCTAGCAAATTCAAGGCCATTGTAAAATACATTGACTCAAAACCCTAAGAACCTAAGGAATTTATAATTGGGATATTTTATGAATAAGTAAAATAATTCATTCAAAAACAGATGACTATTGAAAATACTGACCTCTCCTTTTAAGGAATTGCAGAGATTTTATTGTTTCTTTGAAGAACACTGAAGTATAACAAAGATAGAAGACAAGTTGTGACTCAGGGTATATGGTAAGGAGGCCTTTTGAGGACATATGTCACAGCTGGGAAAGCTCTCAGCTCAGGCTTTGTGCTTTTAAAGGGTCTGACCACGAGCAATGATGTTAGGTGAAATACAGTCCCGAACATAGGAAGCAAAGCCTGGCAGGGAGTAAATTCTTAAAAAGGCAAAAGGCAGAAAGTGACAAGACATGTGAAGGAAATGCATCCATTAGTGAGCATTCACAGATTACATTTGGTCTAATATGGGCTTAGAGTGTTTGATTTTATACTATTTTATATTTAAGTATAAAATATAATTTAAAATGTATTCATATCTAGAGAGAGAAGAATGGCTAAGTTTCCCTGTGAATCTCAGAACAGCATACCATCTGAGTGGTATCTTTTGATTTCCAACATAACAAAAATTCCCCCCACCAACCCATATGTTATTATCTACTCCACCTGTACCCTTCAAATGAAGAAAATCTTCCAGAGGTCAATGGCACATTACATGAGGTGTAAGGGAAGTTAGCTAAATGAGTCAGATTACGAAGAACAAGGGCGATCAATCAGTTGTGAGTATTTTTTGAAACATTCTCTTTCCTTGCACAGTTGTTTTTGCGTATGATGTTTACTTCATGATTTCTCTATTGAAATAAAAAAATATTTTTCTGTGTTGCCTTGGCTCTCTGAGGCAGAGTCTAATTGTTTCTTCGGAGAGCTGTTCTGAGGGCTCCCACGGTGGGAATTGCAGTGACAGCTATTTTTAACGCTCCCGGTCTTTTAATAGTCTGGCCTGTGCAGTGAGGTGAGGCTGCTGGATTTGGACCGAATGCTGATGCTACCAAGAGAACCCACCAGTCTCAGCTCTCACCCTGGGGGGATCTGAGCAGCCAGTATCAGGGCCTCAGCCATGGCTGCCGAGACGCAGTGCCTGATATTAGCACACAGCGGCAAGAAATAAACAGTGGGAATAAATAGTGTACCATCAAGATGTTCAGTCTCAGAGGCATCCTATTTTAAAGTCGGAAGGCAGAAGTTATTGCACAGAAAAAAACTAGTAAGATTCGCTGGCAGGAGAAAGACAAACACACCTGGACAAACACAAACAGGATTTAAAAACCAAAGGCAAATAAAGGGAGATATATGAAGCCCATCTATGAACGACAATAAGTAAAATATAATTAAAATTGGAATATGCAAAAAAAAAAAAAAGCTTGACAGAAAGCCGACATTCAGCAGAATTAGAAAAATTAATCTCAACGTTGGGGAAAAAAGTAACTACATCTAACAAGTAAATAGACAAGAGGCACAGTGGGAAGGACAGTGACTTGGGGAGTGGAAGGTCTGAGATACAACAATCAGCTGAGTGAGCTCATCAAGGGGTTGACTTTGACCTTCATTTCCCTCGTGGAGGAAATAAAGACAATGACTATAATGACTTCAAGCAGGTACCATTCTATGGAGTGTACCCTTGAATCCACAAGAGGCTGCACTGTGCTTGGCACATCCCACGTGGCTCAATATTTTTTGAGTGAATGAAGAATTTATGGATTTTAAAATGACAAAGCAATATGCCAGTATTTTGGGATCTCTCAGTTTTTATACAGGCAAGTTAGAACAGTGGTTCTCAAAATGTGTCTCCCAGATCAGCAGCATCAGCACTGCCTGGGAACTCGTTACAAATGCAAATTGACCATCATTGTCCCAGATTTCTGACACAGAAACTCTGGGGCTGGGGCCTGGCAACTGAGGTTTAAGAAGTCCTACAGGTGATGCTAATACAAGGTACATGCTAAAGTTTGAGAACCAACATCTGGAAAATTAGGAGGAAGCAGTCTTTTAACATCAAATATTAATATTATTCATTTGTGAATTACACATATAACCCAAATTACAGAGGATAAAAATCAGAGGCCAATGGGTGAAAGTCAAATATTATATGACATCAAAAAGCCTTTAGTGATTGCACTGTTGACATGGTTTTCTTCTTTTTATGAGTGGGAGTTCTTGGGCTCGATTATTGCAACTGTCATTTCATTCTTTACACATCTACTTCCCTATTCTTTAAGGGCAGATATTGATTACTTCTGTGCCAGCCTCTAGCACAGAGCCAGGGACACTATAAATACTCATTATATAGTAAACTAATAACTGTATAAGCACCATGCATCACTCTCTCTAATATAATTCCTTTTATTCAATTTTTGTAGCTCTCAAATAATACAGTGCAATATTGATACAGGCCAGCTATATCTTTTAATCTGGTGATTCCAAAGGTGAAGATAATTCAATACTTTGAATTCAATAACTCAAAGGGGAAGATATTTCATTAAGTACGCCCTGATGATTACTCCCGAGAAGTTGAAATCGAAAGAAAGAAAATATTAGATTAATTAAGATGTTATGCCATGAGACAGACAAGTCAGGGGATTGACTTAAACTACATATAAATATATACAACTACATTTATGAGTTGAGTTCTAAGTTTTTGTAGTAAATCAAACTCTAGAGAAGGTATTCATTCACTCTTCAGAAAGAATTTTTTGTGAGTGAAAATTCACATTTGGGGAATCTAAAAGAAGTTCAGGAACAGTTCCTACCTTCAGGGAGCTTGGGCTCCAGATAAGGAGATAAGACACATTCCCATGAAACAGCATACTGAGTAAATGAGCAGGAGAATGGTCCCAGGGCAGACACATGTGCATGGCAGTGCCCAGGCTGGCCTCACTGATGTGCTGGGGAAACAAGGCAGGGCTAGGGCCCCCAATTCACCAAAGAGTTGGGGGTCACTGACATGGCATCTTCAAAGGTTCCTGCACAGAGAGTACCAGCCTGGTAAAGATGTGTTGTATATTGATCTCTTCCTAGTTCCACTCACTGCCATTTCGGGGGACTTAAGATCTCTCCTCCCTTCTCCCTGGGAGCAGGTGTTCTGGACGAAATGAGGGAACTCCAAGAGGGATGTCTGGGATGGGGAGTGGGCAATGCCCTTGCAGAAGAAATCAGAAGAATGAAAGCTCCAATCCTTCTCAACTTTCCTCCTCTTACTAGTGTTTAGAGGCTACAAAGAAGTGGTGGGATGGCTTACTGATTCTGTGCCAGTGTGTGTGGATGTGTGTGTGGGGATAGAAGTTTGTGTACGCATGTCTGCATGGATGTGTACACTGTGTGTATATTACATTTATATATGTGTGTACATGTGTTTTGTGTTTGTGTATGTGTGTTGTGTGCATATGTGTGCATGTGTTGCCTATGCATGTGTATGAGTGCACATGTGTGTTGTGTGTGCATTTGTGTGTTCTCGTATATTTTCTTTTACAAGGTCAAGATCATCATTGCATTTCATAGATAAGAGAACTTGGGCTCAGACGAGCTAAGTAGAGTTGGTGAGTGGCTCAGCCTGAAATTCAACCCAGGACTGCAGACTCCAACCCCACCTCCCTTTCTTTCCTCATATATGTTCTTTCTTCCCTTTTGATGAAGCTCATTGGAAAAGACTGAGGGCCAACCAAGGCCAACCCTGAGGCCAGACACAGTGGGCAGGAAGTGGCCCACTCAGGCCTGGCTTTCCTGTGCCCTTTGCTCCAATCTGGGTCCCCAGAGCAGGAGATGCAGAAAAAGCTGAAGCCGAATCTCTGGCCAAGAAAGTGGTGACTGGGCTCTGTGCAGGGCTTGACAATCACAACAACAATAGCAACAGCTGACATTTGATGAGGGCTTACTATGCACCAGGTCACTTTCCAAGCACACTACCTGTATCATCTTATTTAATCTTCACAATCATTGGATTGTGGCACATTGAATACCATCACCCATGCCCAATTTACAGAGAGACAGCTGAGGCCCAGGAAGATTAAGTAACTTTCCCCCAGCTCACACAATAAATGAGTAGTGGGAGCAGGCGCTGCACTCGGGTAATCTGGCCTCCTGGCCCAGCTAGGCTTTGCAGTCAGCCAGGCCCTGGCTTCGTAAGTATCACATCAGCAGCTGTGAGTAAGGCAGCATGGCCTACGGGGAGGTTGCAATCACCCAGGCGGCAGATGCCAACAGCTTGAATCGGGCATTGGTGATGGAAGAGGAAGAGCCAGGGCAGATGGAGAGTCATCATAAATAAAGGAAACTTGGTGGCACTCCAAAGATAACTGAGATGAGGGCGGCGAGCATAATGGCCAAGCTTCCAGCCCAAGTGAGGAGGGAGATGATGGCACCACTGATAGAAACTAGGGATGCACGAGAAAGCCAGGCTGGAATCAAGTGTGAGATCAAAAGAAGGTAGAGAGAGGTTGGCACCACGACCAGGAGGGTGGTGAGGTGGGGCAGACAGAGGGAAGGGAGGTGGTGAGGAGGAAGGGGAGGAAGGGGAGGGAGAGGAGGAGGAGGAGTCGGCAAACATATTGCTGCCTGGTCCAGGCAAAGAGCTGAGGTGAGAGGCTGGCTAGAAGGGGAGTCTGGGAGCCATCCACCTTGAGGTAGCCATCCATCCTCTCCTCAAGGCAGAGGAGATCAGCTGAAGAGAGGGGAGGAAGGAGAGGGTGGCAGAGGTCTCAGGAGAGCAGGCACAGTGCAGTACAATGGAAGCCATGGGAGAAGGCTTCTGAAAAACGATCAACTTCGGCAGGATAAGGATTAGGAAGGAGCCCTGGAAATCAGTGAAAAGGGCACCACCAACGACCTTGGAGAAGAGAGAAAAGCAGCATGAGGGAGTGGGTAGAAAATTATGAGTTGAAGATGGACCAATATGTGGCAGTAATGAGGAAGAGAGAGTGGAAGAGAAAGAAGGGGAGATTAAAGTGGAGGACAAGAGGGAAGAGGAGGAGAAGAGAAAGAGGAAGAGACAAAGGAGGAGGAGGAAGCAGAGGAGGTGGACACATGGAAGGAGCATCAAGGAATTTCCAAATCACTGCTTGTTTGCAGGACTGGTTTAAAGATAGAGAAGGCCAGAGAATCCTTGAGAGCAAGAAGCCAGGAAAGAAGCAGGGAGGGACAGGGAATATGGCAGAAAGAGGGAGACAAGGTTAGAAGCACATGATCCTGGAGGAAAATTGAAGAGGGAGTACATCAGGCTAAATGTCTTAGTGTCTTAGCAGCATTATTCACAATAGCCAAAAGGTGGAAATACTCCAAGTGTCTGTCAGCAGATAAAGGGATAAACAAAATGTTGTACATCCATACAATGGAATATTATTCGGGCATAAAAATGAATGTAATTATACATGGTGTAACCTGCATGAACCTTGAAAACATGCTAAATTAAAGACACCAGCCACAAAACTACATATCATATACTTGGACTTACCTCTAAAATGCCCGAATAAATAAATCTATGGAGACAGAATGTAGATAAGTGGTTGCCTAGGGCTGGGGGTGGGGAGGATAATAGGGTCACAAAGTGATAGCTAAAGGGTAGAGGGCTTCTTTCAGAGGTGATAAAATGCTCTAAAGCTGATTATGGTGATGACTGCACAACTCCATGAATAAACTAAAAAGCACTGAATTGTAAACTTAACAGTATGTGGATTGCATCTCAATAAAGCTGTTATTTAAAAAAACAAACTTTGGAGTCATCCACAACTCTCCACTTCCATTCATACCTCAGCACACCAGGAAGTGTTATCAGCTGTACCTTCAAATATATCAAATATATCCCAAATCCAAAACGTCTCACTACTTCTAGCACCACAGTGGTCAAGCTGTTCTTATCTCTAGCCTGATAAATGCATACATTTTAAAAATAGCCTCCTAACTGGTTTTCCAATTTGTCCTCCCTACATTTATTCTTCCCCAGACTCCACAGTGATCCTTTTAAGTGGAAAATCCAATGGCCCAGCCCAGTTCACGCCCCCAGTGGCTTCCCGTCACTCTCAGAATGAGCTCCCTGTCCTTCCTCCGTGGCCAGACCCAGGTTCCTTCTCAGCTTGCTCAGTTCTCATCGCAGGTTCTCTTGGGCACTGTGCTCTGGCTCTTCAAACACTCTGGGCATAATCCTGCATCCGGACCTTTGCACGTTATCTTGGTCCATTCAGGCTGCTAGAGCAAAATACCTGACACTAGGAAGTTTACAAGGTGCAGGCAGATTCAGCGTTTGGTGAGAGCCCATTCCTTATAGACAGCACCTTCGAGGTGCCCTCACATGGCAGAAAAAGAAGGCAGCTCTCTGGGCCCTCTTTCATGAGGGTACTAATCCCATTCATTGGGTGAAGCTCTCATGACCCGATCACCTCCCAAAGGCTCCACCTTCTAATACCATCACCTTGGTGATTAGGTTTCAACATAGGAATTTTAGGGGAATGCAAACACAGATCATAGCACATGCACATAGCATATAACTATTCCCTCTGCCTGCAATACTATTCTCCTAATAGTCACGCTGTTTACAAGCTCATTTTATTCAGCCTCTTCACAAACATTTCCCTTTCTGGGAGGCTTTACCTAGTCAACCTATCTGCAATCCTATTTCCATTTTTCTTCATCCTTTTACCCTGTTTTATTTTTTCTTCACAGCACCTGTCACTCCTTGACGTCTGACAGCCTTCCTTCACTCCACCTCTACTTTCTCCTTCCCCTGTAGTTCAAACTGATAGTGTCTTTGATGGTAAAATCCCATCTCAATTCCTGGCTTCTACTGAGATGGCTGATTAAATCCATGAATCACATCCATGGTATCTTATCAAATGGTTCCTCAGCCCCAACCTTAAGTATTCTCTTCAGAACAACTTTCCCATTTTTCCCATTTTTGCCATGATTACACACACAGACACACACACACACTACATATATGCAAACATATACACGCATACACTGTATATGCACACCAAATGCATGTGCATATTGTTTAGTCATCTTCCTCACTGAAATACGACTTCCATGAGCACAGGGACTTTGCTTGGTTCTCAGTTGTATTCTCAGCACCCAGAAAAATCCCTGGCACATAGTGCACATTCGGTAAATAATTGTTGAATGAATAAGCCTTACTACAACTCCTTATTTTAAAGATGAGGAAACCAGAAGGAGTTAAGAAAGGTGAGGAGGATCACACAAGGTCACACAACCAGTAGGTAGAAGTGGCTAACTTGAAGCCCTGACGTACCATGTCACTAGTTTTGTTTTGTCTTTCTGAGCCCCAAGGGGTGCAATGTCTGGTCCTGAGAAGGGATGAATGACATAGTGAGCAATATATTCATGGACCATAAGGAATGTCCATACCTTCCACTCTATTCATAACTAACGGAAAATTCACAGACATTAACATGTTGCAGTGAAACACACTCTTTGACTCCTGAGATGGGCCCCAAGTGAAGGGGCCCACATTCCGGTTTCCCCCATGAGCTTTGTGACCTTGGTCAAGTCCCACAGCCTTACGGAGTCAATATTGCTTCCGTGCTTCACACAGAGGTGAGTTCTGAGGTTTCTGCCAGTCTAAAACTCACAACTCATTTTATACTTATTTATTGATTTTTGAGATGGGGGTCTCAGTCTGTCACCCGGGTTGGAGTGCAGTAGCACAAACATAGTTCACTGCAGCCTCAAACACCTGGGTTCAAGCTAACTTCCTGCCACAGCCTCTGAAATATATGACTGCAGGCACATACCACTATGCTCAGCCAAGCTTTTTTTTATTTTTCATAGAGACAGGACTTCGCTATGTTGCCCAGACTGGTCTCAAACTCATGGCCACAAGTTATCCTCCTGCCTCAGCTTCCCAAAGCGCTGGGATTAGAGACGTGATTAGAACCACACCCAGCCTAACCTACTTTTTAAAACCTGCTTTCACAATCTGCTAATTCACTTACTTCTTGAGGTGAAAAAGGCTGGGTTTGGGGACTCAGAAAATTCTACTCGGGATTTGTTTCCAGCAGGTGACCCATTTCAAACTGACAATGCAAAGGCACTAACACTTAGTCAGTGTGCAAAAGAGTAAATGTGGGAAGGGAACACATGCAACAATATTCCCGTTGCCTCGGAAATAACAAGTTTTCAAAAATAGACTGAAATCACCAATTAGTAGGAACAATGTAGTACTTTGAGGTTGAAAATGCTTTACATAATGCTAATAATATTTTGGCAGTGGTGGTTCTGAACGTGTATCACAGCTATTCTTTTCAGAAAAGGAAATAGCTCCTTTGAGGAAGAATTATATTCTTGAAATTAGAAGGCTTTTTTATAAAATATTAATAAACCCTGATTGAAGACGTTAAATTGCAACTTACTCAGCCATTGTGTGTTTACTATGTACAAGGCACAGGGCTTGGCCCTGAGTTTTCCATCGAAAATTCAAGAGTAATAGAATTGTTGCTGCCCTCAAGCCAGCTACAGATTACACATGTGCTACAGGGAGAAGCTGAGGGACAGAGAGAAGAGGAAGGAGAAATAAGAGAATTGAGCCCCTACCATACATCTGTATGGCTCATATAGAATTATATCTCATTCTATTCATCCATTCATTCATTCAGCAAGTCCTTATTGCGCACCTGCTATGTGTCAGGCTCCAGGCTAGGTGTTGGGGGTATGATGGGTTGACAACTGACCAGGTACTTGCATTCCTTCAATACTCATAACCAGCCATGATGAGGGTTGTTCTCATCTCTTTGCAGAGATGAAGAAGCAGGCCCAGAGAGGTTGTGCAATCCTCCCAAGGAGCCCAGCTAGAAAAGGGTAAGAGTGGCAGCAGGATTTAAACTGCTGGCTCAGAAGCTGTGGCCAAGTGAAACAGATAAGGGTCTAGATTCCAGGGCAGACAGTACCAGGTTTGTACCTGACTCTGGCACTTAGGGTTCGTGTAACTTCAGGCAATAAGTTACAGGAACCTCTCCAGGAACCTTGTTCTGAATCGAATAGTATGATATTAGGACTCCATGGGAAACAAATGAAGAATAAAGCCCAATTTTAATGGGGCACAATTCAGCCCACAGCATTCTACCTCTGACCCTCCAAAATGTATGTTCTTCTCACACACAAAATACATTCATTCCTTCCCAACAGCCCCAAATGTCTTAACTCATTCTAGCGTAACACCTGAAATCCAAAGTCCTAAGTCTCATCCGTGTACCATCTAAATCAGATATGAATGAAACTCAAAGTGTGATTTATCCTGAGGCAAAATTCCTCTCCACACTGAACCCGTGAAACCAGACAAGTTACATGTTTCCAAATACAATGGTGGGACAGGTGTAGGATTGATATTCCTATTCCAAAAGGAAGAATTGGGAAGGAAAGAACAGGTGACAAGCCCCAAGCAAGTCTAAAACTCTAGCAAGGCAAAATCCATCAGAATGTAACTGCTCAAGAGCAATTCTCTTTGGTTTGATGCTGTGCCTTCCAGGCCCCTGCTGTGGCAGTGTCACCCCACAGTTTTGCAGGGCAGCCCTGCCCCAGAGACACTGGGCGGAGTCATTCAGGCCCCTTGAAATCTGGGAGGCTATCCTACCCTTAGAAACCAAGAAGGAAGCCTTGTCCCCAGACCTGGAGTAGAGGTGGGATTATACTGTCTCTGTGGTGGGAGTTACAGCCCTGCTGATCTCTGACTCTCCTTTGGGGCCATCTTTCCCTTTCCTTGAACAGCAGCTCATGTTCACAGCTGAATAGCTCTATATTCCAGTCCTAGAGATTCCAAGAAGTCTGACAGCCTTCCTTCATTCCACCTCTACTTTCTCTGTCCCCTTTAGTTCAAACTGACAGTGTCGTTGATGGTAAAATCCCATCTCAATTCCTGACTTCTGCTGAGATTGCTGATTAAACCCATGAATCATATCCATGATCTCTTTATCAAATGGTTCCTCAGCCATAACCTTAAGTATTTTCTTCAGAACAACTTTCCCATTTTTTGCAATATAGACAGACAGAATTTTCCAAATCTTCAAGTTCTGATCCGTTTTGGCTTAACAATTTCCTTTTCAATTCTTCTTTCTCCTTTTATATTTTACTTGAGTATTCAAGAGGATCCAGCCTTTCTACACTTTGCTTGGAAATCTATTCAGCTATATATATAATTTCATCACTAACAAATTCTATCTTTCACAAAATACTAGAATGTAGCTCAGCCAAGGTTTTTGTCACTTTATAATAGAACCAATAGGAGAGATATATAAAGAGATTTATTATAAGGCATTGGTTCATATGATCATGGAGGCTGAGAATTCCCCATATCTATAGTCAGCAAGCTGGAGACTAAGGAAAGCCAATGATGCAATTCCAGTCTGAGTCTAAAGACCTAAGAACCAGGAGAGATGGTGTAAGTTGCTGTCTGAAAGCTAGCAGGCTTGAGACCCAAGAAGGGTCAACGTTTCCACTGAAGTTGGAAGGCAAGAGAAGACCAATGTCCCAGCTCAAGGCAGTCAGGCAGGAGGAATTCCCTCTTACTCAGCCTGTTTGTTCTACTCAGGTCCTCAACCTAGGCCCACCCACATTAGGAAGGGTAATATTACTTACTTAGTCTACCAATTCAAATGTTAATCTTATCTAGAGACATCCTCATAGACACACCCAGAATAATGTTTGACCAAACGTCTGGGCACCCTCTGGCCCAGTCAAGTTCACACATAAAATAAACCATCACAGAGACCTTTCTTTGATTCTGGTCCTCATATTAATTTTTCCACTAAATTTATTTTTAGAGCAATCTGTATTTGCTGCTCACTCATTCTCACATCATGTCTACCTCCTGTTCAGCTCATCACTGCCAACCAGTTTCACCTGGTAGACTGAGGTAGGTGGTCAGTCTAATAACTTATTGGCCACATGTAAACTATGAGGATGTGACAGCTCTAGTCACAGTATTGCCCTACAGAGTGTTTGGTACCTCTTAGTTACTCTTCTTGCTCCTGTCTTTATAGTCTTTTAAAGGGACCTCAAAGTTTCTGAGGTAACTTACGTCAGGTCAATGTAATGGAAACCCACCAGTGGCTTGAAAAACTTTGTTACTAAGTTTAATAATCTCCTCTTTGATTTTCTTGCAGTAAGTGATGCTGATGACAATCCCTTTCTTTTTGAAAGTATTGTGAGAAAGTTTCAAGAAAAATATCAATTACACTTCATTAAAATTTTCCTTTCAAAACAGAAACTTTACTGATCAAAATCTATAATCCATTTCATATTGTGAAAATATGTATATGACTTCATTAAAATTTGTAAGTTAAAAGATCACCTCCTGCTTCCAAGCAATTATATTAAGAATCAAAATGAGAACTAAAAGAGCAACTATAAACAAAAAGAGAGTAGTAAGTCCTTACTTATCAATAATTACTTTGAATGTACATGGATTAATTTTCCAGGCAGAAGACATAGAGTGGATGCATGAATTTTTTAAGTCCTAATTATATGCTGCCTACAAGAGACTCACTTCACTTTTAAGGATACACATAGATTCAAAGTAAGGGTATGTAAAAAGACATACCATGCAAGTGGAAACCAAAAGAGAGCAGGGATAGCTATACTTAAATAAAATAAAATAGAATTTAAGTCAAAAACTGTAAAAAGAGGCAAAGATGGTCATTATATAATGACAAAGGGGTCAATTCAATAAAAGGATATAACAATTATAATTATATATGTACCCAACTTCAGAGCCTCTACATATATAAGGCAAATATTAATATATCTGAAGGAAGAGTTAAACTGCAACACAATAGCAGAGGACTTCAATACCCCATTTTCAAAAATAGACAGACTATCCAGACAGAAAATCAATAAGAAAACACCAGAGCAGGACTGTACTTCAGGCCAAATGGACCTAACAGCTATATACAGAGCATTCCACCCAACAGCAGCAGCATATACATTCTTCTCAAGCCACATGGAGCATTCTCCAGAAAAGACCATATGTTAGCTCACAAGACAAGTCTACCAAATTTAAGAAGACTGAAATTGCATCAATAATATTTTCATATTACAATGATATGAAAGTAGAAACTGATAACAGGAGGAATTTTAGAAAATTTACAAATACATGAAAATTAAGCAACATGCTCTTGAACAACCAGTAAGTCAAAGAATAAGTCAAAAGAAAAATGTAAAAATATCTTGAAACAAACAAAAATGGAAACACAACATACCAAAACTAATAGGATGCAGTTAAAGCAGTTCTAAGAGGAAAGGATGTAACAATACATAACTACATCAAAAAAGAAGAAAGATCTCAAATAAACAACCCAATGTTACATCTAAAGAAGCTAGACAAAGAACAAACTAAGCCCAAAGTTAATATAAGGAAGGAAATAATGAAGATCTGATCAGAAATAAATAAAATAGAAACTAGAAAAACAATAGGAAAAAAAATCAACAAAACTAATGGGTTTTTTTTTTTTTAAGATAAACAAAGTCAGCAAAACTTTAGCTAGACTAACAAAGTAAAAGAGAAGACTTAACTAAATAAAAACAGAAATGAAAGAGGGGACACTACAACTGATACCACAGAGATACAAAGGATTTGTTATATCATAACACAAAGAATTACTCTAACACTATAACCAATAATATATCAACAAATTGGATAACCAAGAACAAATACATAAATTTCTAGAAACATACAATCTATCAAGACTGAATCATGAAGAAATATAAAATGTGAACAGACCAAGAATGAGTAAAAGAATGAGCCAGTAATAAAAAAGTCTCCCATCAAAGAAAAATTCAAGAACTGATGGCTTCACTGCCAACTTGTATTAATTATTTAAAGAACTAATACCAATTTTTCTCAAACTCTTCTAAAACACGGAAGAGAAGGCCAGCATTACCCTGATACCAAAGCCAGATAAGGACATTATGACAAAAGAAAATTACAGGTCAATATCCCTGATGAACACAGAAGAAAAAATTCTCAAACACTAGCAAACTGAATTTAATAGAATCGTTCACACAATCAAGTGGGATTTATCCATGGGATGCAAGGAAGTATCAATATATGCAAATCAATAAGTAAGATATATTACTTTAAAATAATGAAGGGCAAAAACCACATCATCATCTCAATAGATGCAGAAAAAGCATTTGACCAAACTTAGCATTCTTTCATGATAAAAACTCTTAACAAACTAGGTATAGAAGGAATGTACCTCAACACAATAAAGGCCATATATGACAAGCCCAAATCTAACATCATACTCAGTAGTAAACAGTTGAAAGATTTTCCTCTAAGATCAGAAATGAGTGGCCCACTCTCACCACTTCTATTGAACATATAACTTAATATACTAGCCAGAGCAATTAGGCAAGAAAAAGAAATAAAAGGCATCCAAATCAGAAAGGACGAAGTTAGACTGTTTGCTGATGACATGACCTTATATATAGAAATTATTTAAAACCCCATAAAAGGACTGCTACAATTAATAAATGAGTTCAGTAAATGTGCAGGATATGAAATCAACATACAAAATGTGGTAGCATTTCTGTACACTAACAACGACCTACCTAAAAAATAAATGAAGTAAACAGTTTTCTTTATAGTAACTACAAAATAAAATACTTAGAAATACATTAAACCAAGTAGGGGAAATATCTGTAAATTTAAAACTATAAAATTCTGATAAAAAAATTGAAGAAGACAAAAATACATGGAAAGATATCCTGTGTTCATGGACGGGAAGAGTTAATATTGTTAAAATGTCCATTTTATCTAAAGCAATCTACAGATTCAATGAAATTCCTACAAAAATTCCAGTGACATTTTCCACAGAAATTTTTAAAAAAATTCTAAAATTTGTATGGAACCATGAAAGACTCCAAATAGCTAACATCAATCTTGAGTGGAAAGAGCAAAGCAGGAGGGATTATACTACCTAATTTCAAAACATACTACAAAACTATAGCAATCAAAACAGCATGGTGCTGGCATGAAAACAGATGCATACTAATGGCACACAACAGAGAGCTTACAAATAAATCTATGCTTTTACAGTCACTTGATTTTCAACAATGATGCCAAGAACATAAAATGGGGAATGGGGCCGGGTGCAGCGGTTCACACCTGTAATCCCAGCACTTTGGGAGGCCAAGGCAGGCAGATTACCTGAGGTCAGGAGTTTGAGACCAGCCTGGCCAATATGGTGAAACCCTGTCTCTATTAAAAACACAAAAATTAACTGGGCGTTGTGGTGGGTGCCTATAGTCCCAGCTACTCAGGAGTCTGAGGCAGAAGAATCACTTGAACCCAGGAGGCGGAGGTTGCAGTGAGCTGAGATCATGCCACTGCACTCCAGCCTGGGCAACACAGAAAGACTTTGTCTCAAAAAAAAAAAAAAAAAAAAGAGAAAGAAATTTAAAAATGGGGAACAGTCAGTCTTTAAAATAAATGGTGGTGAGAAAACTGGGCATCCACATGCAGAAGAATGAAATTGGACTCTGATCTCACATCATATGCAAAACATCAATTTAAAAATCCTTAAATATCAGATCTGAAACTGTTAAACAGAAAAAAAATAGAAGAGCTCTGTGACATTGGTCTGTGCAATGATTTTTTTGCAGATAACCCCAAAAGCACAGGCAACAAAAGCAAAAATAGACAAACGGGATTACATCAAACTAAAAAGCTTCTGCATGGCAAAAGAAGCAATCAATGGAGTGAAAATACAACCTACAGAATAAGAGAAAATACTAGCAAACCATACATCTGATAAAGAATTACTATTCTAAATATATAAGGTATTCAAACAACTCAATAGCAATGAAACAAATGAGCCAATTTTAAAAACGGGCAAAAAACCTGAACAGACTTACTTTTTTTTCTCTCTCTGTCTCCCAGGCTGGAGTGCAGTGGCACAATCTCGGCTCACTGCAAACTCTGCCTCCCAGGTTCAAGCGATTCTCCTGCCTCAGCCTCCTAAGTAGCTGGGACTACAGGTGTGTGCCACCATGCCCAACTAATTTTTTGTATTTTTAGTAGAGACCAGGTTTCACCATGTTAGCCAGGATGGTCTTGATCTCCTGACCTCATGATCTGCCCTTCTCGGCCTCTCAAAGTGCTAGGATTACAGGCGTGAGCCACCATGCCCAGCCCTGAATAGACTTTCTAAAGAAAGACATACAAATGGCCAACAAGTATATGAAACAAGGCTCAACATCACTGATCATCAGGGAAGTGTAAATTAAAACCACGATGAGATATCAAGTCACACCTGTCAGAATGGCTATTATCAAAAAGACAAAAGATAACATGTGTTGGTGAGGATGTGGAGAAAAAGGGACTCTGGAACACTGTTGGGAATACAAATTAGTGTAACTATTATGAAAAACAGTATTTAGGTTCCTCAAAAAACTAAAATAAAACTACTGTATGATGTGGCAATCTCACTACTGGATATATAGCCAAAGGAATTGAAATCACTATTTCGAGGTGATATTTGCACTATCATGTTCATTGTAGCAATATTTACAAATAGTCAAGACATGGATTCAGTCTAAGTGTCCATCAACAGGTGAGTGAATAAAGAAAATGTGGTGTATATATACACAATAAAATACTACTTGGCCTTTTTTAATTTCCATAGGTTTTCGGGGAACAGATTGTGTATGGTTACATGAGTAAGTTATTTAGTGGTGATATGTAAGATTTTGATGCACCTATCACCCGAACAGTATACACCGTACCCAATTTGCAGTCTTTTATCCCTCACACCCCTCACACCCTTTCCGCCGAGTCCCCAAAGTCCATTGTATCATTCATATGCCTTTGTGTCCTCATAGCTTAGCTCCCACTTATAAGTGAAAACATACGATGTTTGGTTTTCAAAAGAAGAAAATTCTGTCATCTGCAACAACATGAATCAACCTGGAGGACACTGTGCTAAGGGAAATAAGCCAGACACAGAAGGACCGATGCTGTGTGATACCACCTATATGATGAATCTAAAATAGGCAAACTCATAGAAGTAGAGAGAATGGTGATTACCAGAAGGGTGGGAGGAGGTGAAGACAAGATTGGAGAGATTTAAAAGAGTACCTAGGTTGGTCAAAGGATACAAAATCTCAGGAGGAATGCTTCCAGAGATCTATTGTATAGTCACAATGTATTATGTCCCTAAAAATTGCTAAGAAAGTGTATTTTAAGTGTTCTCACCACAAAGAAATGATAAGCATGTGAGGTTAAAAAAAAAAAAAAGGAAAAGAAAGAAAACTAAAGAAAAATGTTTATTACTAAACCAACTCAAAACCCAATCTGCCATATTTATGCATTTCTAGATTGCCCATAACTAAAAAAAAAAAAAAATTTCTTGTACTGACACTTGACATAGAAATTAAAGCAAAAACATCAAAAATATTAACAAATTTGGAGGTGCAGATTCTTTGCTGAAAATATTTTCCATTACCAAGAAACGTTCTCCTCTCAAGAGAAATAAGCATTGTGTCAAGACAACAATGCTCCTGTGAAGACTTTGCTGAGAGTTTTTGTCCTCTGGTGACAACAACACAGCTTGAATTAATTCATTCATCAAACAAAATAATTTTGCATGATCAAACTCGTAATAATCAGAGCACAGTGGGATACATTTTCAAAAGGAAGATACACTCCCCTCTGTATGAAGGTTTTTGTGTATGTATGTGGTGCTTCAGAGGTTAATTAATCGATATTAATTAATTATAAATAGTTAATCCACAAAGAAAATGCAGTTTTCCTATGGAAAAATAATTGGTCCAAGGATGTCCAGCAGCTCGCAGTTGACCAACAAGGAGCGGCCTGGCTTACAGACAGTAGTTGCAAATGAATGGACAATATCCTGTTTGGAAAGCTGCTGCTTTGATCAAAGAAGGTAAAAGCTGATCTGCTCAGTAGGCTGAATTACATGCTGTTTTTCTAAGAGTAATGGAAGAACTAACAGTGGTGGAAGCCCCTGTGTTTGGGTTTTTACTGACTTCCTGGGCAGTGACCAATGGTCTGGCCATACACTCAGGCAAGAGGGCAGTGGAAACCTGTCCTATCAAAAAGAAACCCACATGGAGCATGGCCCTGTGAAGATTTGAGGGGTGCATTAAAGTAGAACTCGTCAGTGTCCATCAGAAGAACTCCCTTCCAGGTTCAGAAGGTGACTGGAATCAACAAACAGATATCTATGGATGCTCCCATGAGGTGCTCACCTGAGTCCATGAAAGGGGTGGATACCGGATATAGGGGCACTGCAGCAGCGCAGAGATGGGATCAATCTAGACACGTTCCTCTTGCACCCTCCTTGGGCACATAATGCCAAAACTGTACTGTTTGTCAATAAGAGAGACAGAGACTGCTGATGGCTATGAGGCAGATTCTCTGTGGGGAAAGAAAGCCCTGAACATAACTGGTGAGTGGGACTGATGCTGGCAGACTGGGGAGCTACAAATAGGTCTTAAAGGGAATAGACGCTGACTCTGGACTGGGCTTTGTTTACCCCGCGGAGGATGAACACACTCAGAGTGCCATAACAAAACAAAAAACAAGAAACAGAAGATATTACATGGATTTAGATGGTGATCATTTTTTCAGACCAGCGAACACACTGTACAGCCCACAATGTCCAACAATGGGCAGAGATATCCTCCTCAGAGTGATAGTTTGATAGAGAAAGAGGACCGGTAATTGAAACAATGGTTTCTGAAACAGGCAGAAGGCAGGCAGGGCTGGCTTACCTGGCTTCGCAGCTGTGTGCTTACACTGAATATGAATGGGATTAACGGGGCGTCCCCATTAGATTTTTTTTCCTCTGGCTGATCTTGGGGAGAGGGGATGGAAAGAATGCTGGTATGATTAAGCAATTCTTGCCAAGGTAGAGAGTACACTGGTATAACAACTATAATTTTTTCTTTCTTTCCCAAGTTACCCCCCAAATAATTATTTTTCCTCCTCTACCTGATACAATGGTCCTTGTACTAGGGCTGCAACTGCAAGTACTGGAAGCAGGGATGATTTCTAAACAGAAAACTGTAACTATGTTTTTAAACCTTATGTCAGAATTCCTAAGGACCTAATGGGGATTGGTTATGCTTTGACCCCAACTGGCAAAACTGGGGCGAAGAGTGTACAGCTATATTGCCTGGGTGGTAAAAATGGCTCACTAGTTCAGAGCCTATGTAACCTTACCCTACATGAATGGGAATAGACTGAGGGGAGGCCCTTGCTAGATTAGCATTGTTAGCAGCAGTCTGGACCAGCACGGTGACCAAACCGAATGTCCCTTCCAGAGGTGGAAAAGTTGAGTAAAAATGAACAACAAATAGAAAAAAAGGAGAAATAGTAGCCAAGGGTAAAGGAATAAATAAATGGGAGGTACTATCATCTCGAAAGAGTCTCAGACCAAGAGACGACATTGTTTCAGCTCAATTATAACAGATGCCTTAAAGGGTACAATACATGTGTGCCAAGACCACTCCTGCTTTTGGAACCCAATGAGATAAAAAGGAAACCTGCAAACCCAGTGGCCACAGCTTGGGAGACATTCATGCAGTATGATGGACTGGAGTGATAACTAATGACTGAATAGGATTCCAGTAATGTGGAGGTATCTTTTGAGTTATATATATTTTTTGTTGTTTGTTTGATTGTTTGTTTTGAGACAGCATCTCACTCTGTTACCTGGGTTGAAGTATAGTAGCACTATCTCAGCTCACTGCAACCTCTACCTCCTGGGCTCAAGCAATCCTCCCATCTCAGTCTCCCGAGTAGCTGGTACTACAGACGCACACCACCATGCCCAGCTAACTTTTGAGTTGTTTGTAGAGGTGGGGTTTTGCCATGTTGCCCAGGCTGGTCTCAAACTCCTGGGTTCAAGTGATCTGCCCACCTTGGCCTCCCAAAGTGCTGAGATTACAGACATGAACTACCGTGCCCAGCTGAGTTGTGTATTCTTTTGATGTAACTGATCTGTGTTTGAAAACCAGGAGATGGCTTGTGGTGATGTGTGTGTGTGCATGTGTGTTGCACGCACACACGAGTGTACACACACCCAGTCACATACATATATCGATGCCCTATGCATCTCTTCATCTATATCCTTTGTAATATCCTTTATTTATTTTTTATTTATTTTTATTTATTTTTTTTTTTTTGAGGTGGTGTCTCACTCTGTTGCCCAGGCTGGAGTGCAGTGGCGTGATCTTGGCTCACTGCAACCTCTGCCTCCTGGGTTCAAGCGATTCTCCTGCCTCAGCCTCCCAAGTAACTAGGATTACAGACACCAGCCACCATGCCTGGCTAATTTTTGTATTTTTAGTAGAGAGAGGGTTTTACCATGTTGACCAGGCTAGTCTCAAGCTCCTGACTTCAGGTGATCTGCTTGCCTCGGCCTCCCAAAGTGCTAGCATTACAGGCGTGAGCCACCACGCCCGGCCCTGTAATATCCTTTAGAATAAAGTGAGGAACAACAAAAAAAAGATGTTCAGAACTAAACTCATTAGTAAACTCCCCTTTAAGCATCAGCCCCGCTTTTTTAGACAAAATTGCCTAATATTTATTTTATTATAATAAGATCTTTTGACATGAAAATGCTGGAGGGATTACATCATCTTAAATCATGCATTTGTGACAGGAAAGTACTCAGCACACCACATAGTTGCAAACACGGAAAAACAGTATAGTAAGAGGATCAATAATCCTGCAGAAGGACCTGGGTTCAAATCCCAGCCCCAACAGCTACTGGTTCTTGCACCTGGCATGGCATGGACAAGACGTGTTCCCCATGTTCTTTCCTCTTCCTAGTCAGTGACTTTAGGGAATAAGGGCCTAAATTCTGGCAAATGGCATGTGGTGGAAGGGATAGCAGATTCTACTAGGCACTGCCCCAAGAACATTACATAGGACTCTCCAGCTGTTCCTTTGCCTTCAGCAGCAACTGTGAAGACCACTTCTTGAGGATGGTATCTTCCCAACATGAAGGCACCCGGAACCCTGAGTCACTGCCTAGAGGCTGAGTGCCCTCATCAGACTATGACACAAGCAAAAATTAACCTTGGCTTGGAAGCCACTGAGGCTTGAGGATTATGCGTTGCTGTGTGTGTGTGTGTGTGTGTGTGTGTTGGCTACAATAAAAAAGCAGCACTAGAAGCTAAGCTAAAAGAGAGAGAGAAACCTATGGGAATGGGGGTTCCTGCAGGGAACTGGAACTGGCAAAGAAGAAACCTTCTTAAGGAAACTCAAGAACAAGTCATCAGATAGATGAGCAAAGAGGGAGTTGTGATGCCAAGATAACATATCCCAAATCTCTTCTACCCCGATCAGGATTTGTGCTAAAGCATAAAAAAGAGCAGAGCCAGGGGTGGGGGGGGGGGGGTTCCCCTGGACCCATCTCTGTGAAAATGCAATGAAGAAAAGTAGTTGGGAGTCAGAGAGACCCTGATGGAGGCAGGGGTGACCTTTGGGCGAACTGGAAGGTGAGACAGATGACAGGAGAGCTACAGATTCAAGGAGAGCAGAAATGCATTATTTTAAATTGCTGCTATGGTTCTACGGCTGCCTTAAAATTATATTAAACAAGAAAGATCTTTCACAGGGAGGACTTTTCTCAAATGGAAAACTAACTCTAAGCAAATTACACATGTTTCAAGAACCTCAGAAAATAAAATAATATGATGTAAATGACAATGTAAAAAATATTATTTTTGATCCTTGTTTAAACTGTGACCAATGCATAAAGGCTCCTATATCTAGTTTCATATTATTTCATGAAAATGGGAGTTTTCAATCTGCAATATTCAGAAAATGGTAGCACTATTGTCAGAAAGCAGCTTACTTAAACCAGAATTTGCTGTTATTTACAAGTGTGGGGCTATAAAACAGTTTTGTTGTTTTAACAGAAGACATAAAAGATGACTGTTCTGTGAATCCAGATCAATTTGCCATCTCTTGGGTTCCAGCACAATTCTGATGAATTTACCAGCAACGACCAAACTGTTTCGGAGTTGTATTAGTCAGGTCTCATGCTGCTATGAAGAAATACCCAAAACTGGGTAATTTATAAAGGAAAGAGGTTTAATTGACTCACAGTTCCACAGGGCTGGGGAGGCCTCAAGAAACTTACAATTATGGTGGAAAAGTAAGCAAACATGTCCTTCTTTACATGGTGGCAGGAAAGAGAAGACTGAGAACTGAGCAAAACCATTATCAAACCATTAAATCTTGTAATGACTTTACTATCACAAGAACAACATGGGGGAAACTGCCCCCTGAGTTAATTATCTCCACCTCGTCCCACCCTTGACACATGGGGATTATTACAATTCAAGGTGAGATTTGGCTGGGGACACAGAGCCAAACCATACCAGGAGTCTAAGCACAATTATCAAAGTTCATATACTTGTAGTAAAACAATGCTATGGTCTTGGTGTCAACTGAAAGTCAAAGTATTACAATCATGTATTGCTTAATGATGGGGATATGTTCTAAGGAATGTGTCGTTAGGTGATTTCATCATTATGCTAACATAATGGAATATACTTACACAAACCTAGATGATACAGCCTACTACACACCTAGGCTAGACAGGATAGCCTATTGCTCCTGGGCTACAAATCTGTACGTGTTATTATACTGAATACTGTAGGCAATTGCAACACAATGATAGGTATTTGTGTGTCTAAACTTATCGAAACATACAAAAGTTACCATTAAAACACAGCATTGTAATCTTATGGCACATCATTGTTTATGCATGTCTAAACATATCTAAACATAGAAAAGTTACCATCAAAAGCATTGTAATCTTATGGCACACCATTGTTTATGTGGTTCATCACTGACTGTCAGTATGTGGTCCATCATGGTGGCGGTACATGACTATACTTCTAGTATTGTTACTGTTGTTATTAGAAGGCCCAAGGAGATTCCTATATGCCTACATGTGCTATAATGTGATATTAGCATTGGAGACATTAAATCACCTTAGATGGTAACAGTAAAATTCTTTTTCCTATTAACAAACAAAAATAATTAATTACGTTTCTGGAAATTTCAAATCAATGGTTCAACCATGACAGTGCAGAAATGCTGAGAAGATGATAGGCACAATTTAAAATACACAGCTATTTAGTTATTCCAAATTCTATCTGTAGCTTTGAAGAAATAGGGACACATTATAAAGTATCGTATACTATGTATTTATAGAAATGGTATATTTCTGAAGATTAAAAATAAAATTATAAAACAGGAAATTGGATCCCTATTTCATACTATATATATATAGTATATCAAATTCATATTGATTAAAGACTTTGCTATAAAACAAAAATCGTAGATGTTTAGTGGAAAACACAGGTTAATATCCTTTAGATCTTCATGAAGGGAAACATTTTCTTAAACTGGACATAAATATATTAACCAGAAAAGTAAAGTTTGAAAATTATAATGTCTATTCCCCAAAAGAGCCCTTGAAGTCAAAAGACAAGTTACAAGCTTGAAGAACATATTTACAATTTGTATAACAAATTATTAGTATCAAAAATAAAGAATTCTAACAAATCAAGAAGAGTGTGCATAGACGCGCAGATAATGGCAAATAAACATATGAAGAGGAGTTCAGCATTATTAGTGTTCAGCAGACTACAGAGGCCATAATGAGTTACCTTTTTATACCTATCCAGTTGGCAAGCATTAAAAATTCTGACACTACCAAATGTTGAAGAAGATGTGAGTCTACAAACTCTCTTATATACTGCACATGTAAGTAGATATTAGTGCAACACTTGGAAAAAACAGTTAGATATGACATCCTATAATTGGTCAATTACATATTTTATGTTCCACAGTTTTACTTCCAGGTATATACCTTAAAAACCTCAAGCACATACACAACAGAAGACATACAAGAATGCATATCTGTCCCTGTTCATAGAATCGAATTCTATATGGCAGTCAACTCCAACGCTATGGGTGTCTTAGTAATAATAGTATTAAGTGAAAAAGTAAGTACCAGAGAATTGCATGCATGATACCATAACATGAATCATGCATGATACCATTTTTATAAATTTTAAAAGAATTAAAAATAAATGTTTCTATAAAAACATGTAAATATTAAAATGATTAAAAAGGAAAACAGGCCGGGTGCAGTGGCTCACCCCTGTAATCCCAGCACTTTGGGAGGTCGAGGTGGGCAGATCAAGAGGTCAGGAGATCGAGACCATCCTGGCTACCACAGTGAAACCCTGTCTCTACTAAAAATACAAAAAAATTAGCCGGGTGTGGTGGCAGGCACCTGTAGTCCCAGCTACTCAGGAGGCTGAGGCAGGAGAATGGCGTGAACCCAGGAGGTAGAGCTTGCAGTGAGCCAAGATCATTCCACTGCACTCCAGCCTGGGCAACAGAGCAAGACTCCATCTCCAAAAACAAAAACAAAAAAGAAAAGAAAACAAAGAACTGATCAACTCAAGATTCAGGGTGGTTGTTATCTCTGGAGGGAAAGGAGAGGTGAAGGGATGAATAAAGGAGGAGGCTATCAGGTTAGTTTTCAGAAACAACTTCTGTTTTTGGTGGTGGTTTCACTGGTGCTTAGTAAATATGTAAAAACAGGCTATGCATGAACAAGATCGGAGAGTGCCACAAACCAAGTATTAGCATCAATTCAATTCTGTGCACATAAAATCCTTTTTAAAAAAATGAAACCTCTTTGAGAACAAACCCAGATAAAATATCAAACCTCCACTTGCCAGCTCTGATTGAGACTATTTGTAAAAGGATCTTCATTTGTTTAACATTACTTCCAAAAGAGAAATTGCAACCATCTAAAAGATTCATCAATAGAGGAATAGCTTCAAATATCTGTATATATTTATACTCTTTCATTAATTCATCTCATTAACACATTGACTGAGTGTCCACAATTTGTCAAACACTGTGGAAGACAATCATGAACAAAACTGATCCAGGCCCTGCCCTCATGTGGCTTAACCATCCTTTAAAAAAGGGAAGACAGGCCAGGTGCAGTGGCTCAGTCCTGTAATTCCAGGACTTTGGGAGGCCAAGGTGGGTGGATCACCTGAGGTCAGGAGTTTGAGACCAGCCTGGCCATCATGGTGAAACCCTGTCTCTACTAAAAATACAAAAATCACCCAGGTGTGGTAGCGGGCTCCTGTAATTCCCGCTACTTAGGAGGGCTGAAGCAGGAGAATCACTTGAACCCGGAAGACAGAAGTTGCAGTGAGCCAAGATCATGCCACTGCATTCCAATCCGGACAACAAAAGGAAGACTCTGTCTCAAAATAAAATAAAATATAAAATAAAAAAGGGAAGACAGGTAGTAATCAAAGAGTCACACACACAAATGTACACTGAAAACAGACAGTACTGTGAAGGAAGGAACACGGGACTATAGAAGAGAAAAATGGAGAGAGACTTATCTTGAAGCCTTCAGCCAAGACTTCCTGAGAAAAGGGGCATTTAATAGAGGCCTGAAACAACAGAGATCTGGGACTAGTTAACCAAGCAAAAAGCAGACAGGGAGGAAGTATTGTCCAAGCACAAGGATGAGAGGGTGGATCTTGTGGCAGATGAGAGGTCAAGTTATTACAGAGGTAAAAGGTCAAGGTGGCTGAAACCAGGGCAAGGGAGACATGGGGGTGAGATAGGGCTGGAAAAGCAGGCAAAAGAGATATGCTGGAGCACAATGAGGCCGAGGATTTCAATCTCTGTTCAAAGAGCAATGTGAAAAAGAAGTTTACACAGACAAGCAACTGCATCAGAATCTCACTGGGAAGGGATCCCCTGCTGCCATGTGGGGAATGGAGGGTCTGGGCATGGATGAGACAAAGGCCGATGCTCACTTGGACATGAGAACCCTGGCTCTAGTATGCAGCAGGGTCAAGAATTGTTGGAGGAACAGCAGGAGGCCATCTCAGCGGCACAGGCAAGGGGCAAAGGCCACTGGCCTGAAAGTGTTGGCAGTGGGCCTGCAGAGGGTGAGGATTTGAGAATTCTCTAGGTGGTAAAATGGAGAGCATTGGAGGTGGAAAACATACAAAGAGGGCGGGAGAGGGAGGCACCTAGGATGACTTCAGATGTCTGGTTTCTAGAAATGGATGGAATGCTGGAAGACGAGCTGTGTCGGGCTGGGAGCACGATGAGGTCAGCTTGGAGATGACTGAGCTTAGGGTGTCCTGGGACACCTAAATGGAGATGCCATGTAGGTTGTCAAGTAAGTAGGTCTGGAGGGGAGTCTGACCTGGAGATAAAAATTTGGGGACACCACGTAAATGTTAAAACGAATGAGGTGACTCCATACGAACTGACTTGGTACGATGTCTGTGATCTACTGCCAAATACACACTGAAAAAAGGCAAGTTACAGAACAACAGGGATCATATCACTTTTTAAAAACATGTAGAAGAATACTTAATCATCTGGCCTGCAAGAGAAATACACACACTCTGACCTACACACAGACACACACACACACACTCTCACACAATGAAAGAATATACTAAAATATTAACCTATCCCTAGGATTTGATAAAGTTTAGGTGGGAATAGATAAGTGAATGAATTTCACTTTTACAAATTTCGACTATGTTTGCACTCTTGTTTCTTACAATGAGTACTTAATAACCCCAATGCCCACTTCGTTCCATCCCTTTTTTCACCCTCCAACTCCTACCTTATCCTGAATCCCCACCCAGTGTCAGAAGCTGGCAAGAGAATAGGATGGAAAGAGGAAAGATGATGTCAGTTTTTGCACATTATTTTATAACAAAACAAGAACAACTTGGTGTTTGCTTTGAAGATGCATCAAAATAGCTGTGTCAAAACATTCCCTGGTAAAATGTCATTCCTGCTCCTGAAGGGTTTGTAATCAAGTTGGCTGAGCAGTAAGTCAATTAAGATGATTGTCAGAGCATGAAGTCTACAGGCACACTGTCCACTGCATTCTCCCTAGAGACCCTCGATGTGCTCTGAGGATTTCTAAGTCTCATGTAACATCCAAGAACACACCACATTAATCAAGAAATGTGAAAAACTTCCCATTGTGGAGAATGAGGTAGCAGGAACTTGAACTAACGAATGTGCATGAACAAAAGGAAATTAATATAAACAGGAAGAATTGGTGACTTTTGTGGTTTATCCTGGGTTTTCTTCAGTTACTTAACATAATCACCCTGCACAGTGCCAGCCCACACTCAGTATATGCTTGTGGAATTGTTTTTAAAATATCCAAGCCTCTATTGGACGAGGAATATTATTTTTCCAGAACAAAAATGGGGTAATGCTGAAACGGAAGCACTCTAATGGCAGAAAGCCAAGGGACATATTGTGTAGCTCCATGTGAACTTTCTTCTTCCATTCCCTGATTACATAAAGCAGAGACTGATAGAACCAAATGAGATCTTGAAGCTGCCTTGTTCAACAGCTGCGCAAAGCATTGTTTCACCATCCTTAACTAAGAAGTGTATGCTGAAAATGTGGAACCAGCTCAAATGCCCATCAATCAACGAGTGGATAAAGAAACAAGGACACACAATGGAATACTACTTAGCCATAAAAAGGGACGAATTAGGCTGGGCAAAGTGTCTCATGCCTGTAATTCCAGCATTTTGGGAGGTGGAGGCAGGTGAATCACCCGAGGTCAGAAGTTCAAGACCAGCCTAGCCAACATGATGAAACCCCATCTCTACTAAAAACACAAAAATTAGCTGGGTGTGGTGGCGCATGCCTGTAATCCCAGCTACTTGAGAGGCTGAGGCAGGAGAATCGCTGGAGCCCAGGAGGCAGAGGTTGCAGTGAGCCGAGATCACACCATTGCATTCCAGGCTGGGAAACAGAGTGAGACTCTGTCTCAAAAAATAATAATAATAATTAATTAATTAATGGCATTCACAGCAACCTGGATGGGACTGGATAATATTACTCTAAGAGAAGTAACTCAGGAATGGAAAACTAAACATTATATGTTCTCACTCATAAATGGGAGCTAAGCTATGAGGATGCAAAGGTATATGAATGATACAATGAACTTTGGGGACTCAGGGGGAAGGGTGAGAAGGGGATGAGGAATGAAAGACCACAAATCGGGTTCAGTGTACACTGCTTGGGTGATGAGTGCACCGAAACCTCACAAACCACCACTAAAGCACTTACTCATGTAACCAAATACCACCTGTTCCCCAAAAACCTATGGAAATAAAAAAAAGAGAGAGAGAAGTGCATGTTGTACAGATATACACCTAATAACTGAACCATGAGTATATATCGTACCGGGAAGGCAAACACAGGTGAAATTGTTCCCATCTTGCTTTTCATTTGCATCAATACAGCTCGCGTTGTTCTGGCAAGGTTTCCTCTGGCAAGCATCGTATTCTTCACAGAAAGTACCCACGTACTGCTCCTCACAGGTACAGGAAAAAGTTGCCTAAAACACAAAAAAACACAGTGTCTGTTACCTGGCGCCTCTCAACAGTGTGCTTTGGCTGTGAGACTCAAAGTTCAAAAGAACCACTTCCTTTTCATAATCAGCAATCTAATCAAATCACGTATGTCATAATCTAGTTGAAATCCTAGCTTTAAGAAAAATAGTCTTACAGTCTAATCTCAAACACATTTTTCTATTATTTGTTCATATTTATCCCCGTCATTTTCAATCTTCCTAAAATAGAAATGAAATGAACTTGTTTTACACTAAAATTGAAGTTTTGCTGACCAGACATGGAAATGGCAATTTTGCTAGAGCAGATAGATTGTCCTACAGCCATTAAATTAGATGTCACTCCAACCAACTAAAATCCTTCAACAGAGATAGCACTTGTAACAAAAATGTCATCAAATGTCCAACCCAGAGCATCCTTTCAGAGCACTGAGAAAATGCACCAAATCACTCCTTCAACCGGCCTCAATGTACAGCCATGCGGATTATCTGAGTACAAGGGAAAATAAAAGGAGTATAATTGAAGTAACCATTTTGTATAGCTTATGATATTAACATTATCTTAGTAAAAGACCATAACTCAGACACAGAGAATGGAATTTGACTCGAAGCTTCATTTCTGAGATAGTTGTAAAATACAAAAAAAAACTGGGTTTCTTTCCCCTTCTTAATGCCAGCCTGGGGGTAGTGGCATGTCTGAAATAAACCACAAATCTGTCCCCAAAGCCTACGCAAAGTAATATAGATCATTACAGAAGATTTTTATGAGGAAGAGAGGAGGAGAGGCAAAGGACAATGACATTAGCAGATCTTACTACTTAAGAAAATCTAAACAAAACAGACAAAAGTCCCTTCCCCAGCTCATCTCCAAGCCCGGCACATGGGGCAGGTGTTCAGTCTCTACCATTCCCCAGCCATTGGCCCCTCACCCTCCCTGCCTCTCCCTGGCCTCAGCCTCCTGCTGCCGATCTTAGGAAAAGACTCTCTCCTCTTCTCTTCTCCAAGCACTGTCAACTCAGGATCTCCACACAGTACCCCTATAAGCACAACCCACTGCCTGCCTTCCCCTCAAAGAGAAAAGGATTATTCATTCTTCTCTTTAATATGTTTTTGTCTCTCAATCAAGTTTCATAGCTCCTGCACATTTCTTGATAAATTTACTCCTGAATATTTATGTTTTTGTAGCTATTGATAATGAGATATCTTCTTCATCCTATTCTTGTTAATACCCATGATACTTGCTAGTAATTATCACTCAGGAATAGAATACTAGGGTTTTGTTTCCAGTTATCACACTGAGCTTTCAGTACAGGTCAGAGTTTTTAGTTGATTTCCAGGTTTTCTATATGACACAAGACCAAATAATAACAAGAAGTTCAGAGCAATTGCAAATAGTAATAATGTCATTCTTTCTTCTCCAGTTCTCAAGGTTACGTTGGCAGCTCTTCCAGAATAATTTTGACCTTAAGGGGATGTTGGTAGAATTTACCACTAACTAGATTGTTGGAATGACTGTGAAATTTTATCAAATGCCATTTTAGCTCCTATAGAAATGATCTATTGTTTTCATCTGTGACCTATTATGACATGAATTCAATAGCTAGATTTCCTAGTACTGATTCAACCTTATGCTCCTGGAAGGAACACCCACTGAAGTCATTATGCAAAATGGTTTTAATATGGCTGGCTTCTATTAATAGTTACACTTCTACTGCCTTCCATTTCACTCTCCCTTCACCCTCTTTCCCCAACAGACTTCTTTTCTAAGAAAAAGCTGTCCCTTGCACATGAGATCATGTTTTACACTGCATAGGAGGATGTCCCTCACAACAAGTGACTGACAAAGAAGTGTGCAGACCCCTCAGAAACCAGCCAAGACACCAGACAATAGGATATGACATTTAGCTCAACCAAACTGCCAAATGTTATATAGGTGCCTTTCTTCTGTTAATAGAATATGGTTTTTTGGTAAGGGAATATGACAGGTTATTGTAATCCACATAATCAAGTCTCCTTTAGTTTAATAATACATTCTTCAATGATATCTTAGAAGCTAAAGCAATTAGAATTTTTTTTTAAAAAAAAATAGCCTTTCTTCTTAAGCTGGAGCTATATTTTCTGCCTTCTATTTCTATCATCTCTCACCTCTTTGTGGTAAATGGAAATTCCCTCTTCATTCTAGCAATAAAATGAGGATCTATCTGTTTTTTCATCGTGTTTTGAGTTTTTCCCTTTTGTATTTGTAGCTGGAAGCTAAGACAAGCTGTCAGAAAGGTTTTTTTTTTTTTTTAACAGGAAACTCCTTTTTTTAGAACTATCTTCTAAGGACAATCTTGTCCTTGCTCAGATGCATGAGAGAGTACATATTTGACATGTGCGTGAGTCCTGTTTGGAGCTCTCTGTGCGTCGGAAGATTTGTGGCCACCTTTGAAATGTCAATGCAGTGCACGCCCAGTGCATACAGTCCCAAAGCAGGCCTCCAAATCATGACAAATTACTATATGTCATTGGTCTTGGCAGCTGTCCTCTAAAATTTACTTGGTTTGTATCCAGACATTCCATACTGCAGATAAATTTGCTTGATTATTTGAGGGATACATTTAGCATGTAATTCATCTAGTGCGTTCCACGGAAACTATGCTGCTTATGGAAAGAAATTATTAAAAGCCCCAAATCAAATATCCTCAAGGTAGCTTTTTTTTTTTTTTTTTTTTTTTTTGAGACAGAGTCTCACTCTGTCACCCAGGTTGGAGTACAGTGGCATGATCTCAGCTCACTGCAACCTCTACCTCCTGGGTGCAAGCGATTCTCACGCTTCAGCCTCCCAAGTAGCTGGGATTACAAGCTCCTGCCACCATGGCCAGTTAATTTTTTATATTTTTTAGTAGAGACAGGGTTTCACCATGTTGGCCAGGCTGGTCTCGAACTCCTGACCTCAGGGTTATCCTCTCGCCTCGGCCTCCCAAAGTGCTGAGATTACAGGCGTGAGCCACCGCACCCAGCCTCTTCAAGTTAGCTTTGATTGAATTTAGAGATAAAACAGAAGTTATCCATTTTGTTTTGCTTTATTGCAAGCAGGAGCCTTGAAAGAAACCTGAAGAAACTGTTGAAACAATTGCTTTTGAGAAAGTAAAACACAAAATTGATTCTTAAATTTTGATTGATAGATGAGGAAAGAGGTTAACAAATGTTTAACATATTCATGACCATAAAATTTCAGTTAAATATTTGTATATTCTCGATCATAACATCCATAAAGTTAGATTTCTCTCTGTCTATTTTCTAAGAACAAAGAGCTTTCCTATAATATTAAAAAGTTTGTTTTGATAGTTTTAAGACTGTTGACTTGTAAGAGATCATGAATGTTTATTATAGGAAACTATGTTAGCACATCTTTTGTGAAGAACCGTGTTTGACCACTGAAGTTTAACTCATTGCCTGTGATATCACTAATCACTAATCTAAGTCCAGTTAACTCCACCAGCATAAGGGACAAAATAAACTTACTTAAAATTAGCAGCTTAGCTAAATTACAGAAAGATACTTCCTTATAAAAGTATTATATAAGTACATGGAAATGTACTTTTCAAGTAAAATGAACAGTGACCCTCAGAGATTAATTTAAAAACCCAATAAAGAATCTCAATTTTCCTCAACAGCTTGAAGTCAAATATGCCATTTGTACATTTATGAAACGTTCCCAGTCGGTCAGTTGTGGGAAGATGCAGTGCCTGCTACTTGGGAAGCTGAGTGAAGACAACTGCATGACCCCAGGAATTCAAGGTTGTAGTGAGCTATGATCATGCCACTGCACTCCAGCCTGGGTAACAGAATGGGACATTGTCTCTAAAAAAAAAAAAAACAAAAGAAAGAAAGCAAGAAAAGCCTGGGCACAGTGGCTCACCCCTCTAATCCCAGCATTTTGGGAGGTCGAGGTGGGTGGATCACAAGGTCAAGAGATGGAGACCATCCTGGCCAACATGGTGAAACCCCGTCTCTACTAAAAATACAAAAAAATTAGCTGGGCATGGTGGCACATGGCTATAGTCCCATCCACTCAGGAGGCTGAGGCAGAAGAATCGCTCGAACCTGAGAGGCAGAGGTTGCAGTGAGCCGAGATCGCACCACTGCACTCCAACCTGGTGACAGAATGAGACTGCGTCTCAATAAAAAAAGAAAAAAAATTAATAAGGAAACTTCTCAGTTAAAAAAAACCAATCACACATGCATTCACTTATTTATCCTTTCAACAAATGTGCATTAAGCACATACTATGTGCCAGGCACCGTCCTAAGAGCTGAGGGTCACAGAAGTAACAAGACCCTCTCCTGGGGTTTATATTCTAGCAGGGTTGACTGACAATGAACAAAATGAATGAGAAAATGGTATAGTAAATTATAGAAAATGGTACAGTAAATGGCATGGGGAAAACGGAGACAGGGAACAGAAGTGGAAGGGCTGTTATGAAGGATACAATTTAAAACAGGATGTACAGAGAAAGTGACAACAGGGCCAGGACTTGCTGGAGGTGCAGAGTGACCACAGAGGCATCCGAGGAAAGATATTCCAGGTAAGGGGAACAGCCAGTGCAAAGACTTCAAAGTGGACCATGCCTCACATGCTCAAGAAAGATCCAGAAACTAGTGTGGCTAGAGTATAGCAAATAACAGAGAGAACAGTGTAACATGAGAGGTCACTGGGTGCGCAGTAAAATCAGGTGGGATGGTGGTTTTCAACTAGGGACCATATTACTTCCCAGAAGACATTTGGCAATGTCTTGACATACTTTTTGGTTGTCACAGCTGGGGGCTTGCTACTGGCCTCTGGCGGATAGAGTTCAGGGGTGCTGCTAAACACCTTACAATGAACAGGGCAGGTCCCACAGCAAAAAACTATCCAGTCCCAAATGTCAGTGGTGCTGAGCTTGAGAAAGCCTGATGTAGGCTTTATAGGCTACTGTAAGAACTCTGGCTCAGTATAAAATTTTGGAAAAGATTGTTCTTGTGCCAAAACAGACCTGAAAATGCATTGCACATAGTAATGCTGCTTTACGTTAAATTACCTTGTTTGATTACAATAGTTTGTTTTCTTCAGATAACACCCAGACCCTGAAGGTAAGTAATCCCACAGCCATCTCAAAGCAGAAGCTGCATAGTTATTTATTCGGGGAAATTATGTCTGAGTCTTCCATTTTCACATGATGATGTCAGTCCTACCACCTTAGGTGATCTTCCAAGCACGAGAGGTATCTTTACTCAGCATTATACAATAACTGGCTCTTACCAGATAATTTAACCTAAACTGGATATTGTCCAACATGTATTCATTAATTCCATTCATTCAAAACACACGTTTTTTGAACTCTGCCATATGTCCAGCAATATTGTGCATACTAGAGATGCAGTGAAGGTTGAAAGGACACAGTCCCCATTCTAGTGGAAGAAAAGGACATGTTCCATGTCAGATAACATCCTAGAGGGACAATAAATATATATAGTTTCCTGTCACATTGTGTAAGTGCTATAAAGAAGTGTAAATTGATAGGAGCAGACAGAGAGTGACAATGAGGTGTAAATAGGCCTTTACCACAATCAAAGTCTAGTTGGGAAGACCAAGGTCTTTGAAGAATTGTACCCAGGTAGAATTCAACCCTTCCTCCACATAGTCAAGCTTTCTACACCTAAATCGAGTCCAACCATCAGAAAACTGAATCTTGGACCATATTCTCTTGTTCCTTTGGCAGAACTGCTTTCACTGAGTTGTCATTTCACCTTACATTCTCAATTAAATATTGAAGAGCCCTATAAGAAACATCCCTAGATCAGGCGCAGTGGCTCACACCTCTAATCCCAACACTTCGGGAGGCCAAGGAGGGTGGATCACTTGAGGTCGGGAGTTCGAGACCAGACTGACCAACATGGAGAAACCCTGTCTCTACTAAAAATACAAAATTAGCCAGGCGTGGTGGCACATGCCTGTAATCCCAGCTACTAGGGAGGCTGAGGCAGGAGAATCGCTTGAACCTGGGAGGCAGAGGTTGCGGTGAGCTGAGATCACGCCATTGCACTCCAGCCTGGGCAACAAGAGTGAACCTCTGTCTCAAAAAAAAAAAAAAAAGAAAGAAAGAAAAGAAAAGTAACATCAGAAACATCCCTGTTAAACCTAGTATCACACCTACTATGAGGATATTGTTGAGAACATTATATACCACATATCACTTCGTGCACCATTTACGAACTCTTACCCAAGAAAATTCACTGATTTAAGTGCCACAGTTTTGCTAGTCTTTAGAACTGAGGTTTCATCCTCAAGAACGATGCAAATCATGTGATTACTCTTTTTTTTTTCTTTTTTATTTGGGCTGCTGTAAGCTCAGGGTCTAGTTGAAGTTTAGCTTTAACAACTATATAGGGCTCTATGACTACATGACTATTTCTCCTTTCTAACTTGCATATAGACTTCTAATGTATGTATTCCCTGATTCTGACTTTTTTGGCATTTTTCTATTTCAACACTTTATGTAGTATAGAGCCAAATATCACAAATAAATCTAAACCCCTAACACAGCACTCAAGGCCCCTGACAGTCTGGCCCCAATCCACCCTTTCGGTCTTATTCTCTGTCATTTTACCTCTCTCAGTAAAGTCTACTTATTGGTGAAGAAATCATTCCAGTGAGATAAGTCTTCTCAGCAGCTATATTTCTTGCTTTATGGATCAGAACTTATAATTCTATTTTACTTTCTCCCTTAAAGAACATATACAGAAAATATACTTGTCTTTTTTATATATACCAGTGACATCGGTATGAACATAAAAAGCCCAGCTGACTAGACATTGAATTTCATTGTTTATAAAGCTTGCTTCAGTGAAATTATTGCATTAACCTTCACCACGTCTGTCAGGTGGTTATTACCAGATCTGTCTTAAGAATTGAGAACAGACTCAAAAAAGAGGTCAGGTAAATTATGTCAGGTGTCCCAGCTGGCAAGCAGAAGGTCAAGGCTTGAACTCATATTGTCTAATTCCAAATCCTTTGTCATTCACAGCTGCATACTGTCCCCTCATTACTGTGATGGCCTCGGGTTCAGAAGATGTATGTGGGGAGGCCCTTCACCTTAAGGGCATCTGCTAGGTCAAAACTCTAGCTAATGAGTTGATAACTCTCAAATAACCCTGGCAAAGGTGGCATTTTAGTTCTCACTCCAGATTTCTGTGGTTTTTCTACCTCCTCCCTTGCTGTCAGGCTGCCTTCATTAGCTCTACATTACTGACTGTCCCTTTGGTTCACTGATTGTAAGTTCCTGTAATCTGAGACTACTCCTGAATTTATTCAAATAAGGTGTCAGGATCCAGTAAAAACTATCCTATCTGGTGGTTGAAAGTACCTCTTAAACATAAAGCACCTAATCGCTCATGAACAGACCTGGGAACTTCAGGCAATTCACCAGAACCGGAAGCCCTTGATGTCTGGGACTCTAGTTACTCAGACATAATGGATGCTTAGGTGTTCACTGAAATAAACTGATGTCATAAAAGGCTGTTAGCCATAAAAAGCAGTAGTCTTGCAGGAGAGGTCTGCAGAGGCACAGGATCTTCTCCTCCTTCTTCCTTGTCTATCTCCGACATCCTGCGTTTGTTGTAAGAGCATCAGAGTCATTCTTTGAGCACATGTTTATACTAACTAGGATAACTGGAACCGGGATTAGGAGGACAGTCCCAAGCCAAGAGGCGACCAACAGGCCCCTAACTCTGAAAATGAAATGGAGATGATTCAAGCCACTCCTTGCTCAAGGACCCTCCAGGCCAATTTTGATTTCCATCGTGAGCCAGCCTAATTCCAAACAACATCTGGGTTATTCATAGTTAAATGTCCAAACATCTGCTAGGTCAAAACTCTGGCTAATGAGTTGATGATGGTTGAAACTAGGTGACACAGGCGTGGTGGTCTGTCAGTTACTCTATTTTTATATATGTTTGAAAATTTTCCATAATAAAACAAAATTGTTATTTTTATTTTAATAATCTGGCTAAGTACCAAGAAAGGAAAGATAAAACTTGGAAACACCGGAACTCCGTTTGAGCATCCCACATCTGGCTCCTCTGTGTGGAATCCGCCATTGCATCTGTTGCAGGACTGCTGTGGGGAACGCTGTGAGCGTGTGGCCGAGTCCCCCCATGTGGAGTCCCACTCCAGAGATTTATTTCATATCCAAGTGCCAGGAAAAGCTCTGCTTGCCCTAAGGGACTAACATGTTTTCTCCTTTTGGACAACATAAATCACATAACAGAGCGTATTTCCCTCCAAACAACTCCGTCAGCTTGAAGAAAAGGCTCAGCCATTCCTATGCCAAGGGAGGGTCTGGCTGCCTCTCGGCTTCCCCAGTGTACTGGGGTCATGACTAGGGCATGCCCAGCCCCAGCCTTAGCGGAAGGAGAGGAATTCCTGCTTACAGAGCCTATGGGTAAAAAGTCCGAAGACCTCTCTAAACCAATTCCCCACATACTGGCAGCATCAAGTTGAGTCAGTTTCCTAACATTGGAAAGCTCTGGAATCATTTTGCTCCTAATTAATGGAGGAGCTCCGGGAGCCTGTCTGTGAAGATTCCAGGAGTAAGGGCTGTCTGCAGCCACTTTTACCGAGAGCTTATGTTACCCCAAGCAGCCATCAGTGAGAGGAAGTGTGTCCTGGCTGACTCATGTAACGACACAGCATTGGTCAGGGTCTAGGGAGAACTGACCATCACCCCAAATGCACTGACCCTGAATCTGTGCAGACAGAGGTCACGGAGATACCTTGTCCTGATAACCCTCAACTGAGGATCTATTAACCCAGCTCCTAGGCTGTGGGAACCAGACAGGACAGCCATTTAGGTCTGAAATTACATAGGTGACAGACACTAAAACCTAGATAGAAAACAGCAACCATTGCCTACATTTTCATTTGATTAAGCGTAGGGGAGCTATGACTAAAGGGTCAGAAAACCAGTTCAGCATCCCCTTTTAGCCATGTAGAGTTTAGTCAGATTTAGTATTTAGTATTTCAAGAAGCAAAAAGGACTATGTGGATGTAAAATTTAAGAGACTACCTGAGAATTCCATGTATAATGTAAAAATGACTATAAATGCCTTTTCCTAAACCCAGACCACACAAGAACACCTGGAACCTAGCCATAGAGACAAATTGTTGCCTCTTTGGGGGAACACAATGCTCAAAGAAAAACTATGAATTGCATGTTTTAAATTCTTGTCTTTTGGCTGGGTCTTATTGTTCTATTATTCATTACACATGTAATTTAACATATTAATATCACTTATAGCTCATAATTTTATTTCCCCACCATTCTTAGATATACTATCGTTCTTTTATTTGGGTTCATTAGTTGCAAATGTAGTAGCTTATTACAAAAAAAAAAAAAAGACAAGTGTAGAAACATGCAGATCATCTCAGCATTAAATTCAGGATTTGACATTCATGAATTCATAGAATTCCTTCGGCTTAAATGTTAAATTTTAAATAATAGTAACAATAATGAGAGTCCTGCTCTTTCCTTCCAAGGACACTGAAGTTTACTTTACTACCCAGGGGAGAAGAAAGTAAATGTCTTTTAGGAAATGCTGTAGAAGCCATTCTTCCTAAAACTAGATACATGGGTTGGCAGAATGGAGATGTTCAAAAGCAGCTTCCAGCCATATCCTGGCAACTCATGTGTTCTCAGCACTCTTGGAGTGGTTATAATTAGGCATACAATTTACATGTAATCAGCCTTGATCTTCAATTCACTCACATCTGTGTATTTATTTGCTGCAATGTTCTAATCCATTAACAAAAGTAAAGTTTGACTTTAAAAAAAAAGAATGTCATTGAAAATTCATCTTTGAATTTCCCTGAAAAAAGAGCCTGTTCCCACAAGTAGACAACAAACCATTCTACTTTCTTATTTTTAAATTCCATTTAGCCCTCTAGTTATTTCCTGTGTTATAGCACAAGAAAATGGGGGAAAAAAAAAAAAAACTTTAAGAAATGAAAATTTTTTGGCATAAATTACCAACAAGAAGGTCTGGTTAAAGAATAGAGAAGCTGCCCAGCATCTTCAAGTTACCTCAGAGGGGAGCAAAAATGATAAAATGGTGAAGCAGCGGTGACTCTTCCTAAAGATGGAAAGCCGATGGGGACGGAACAGAGGACAAAGCTATCCTCTAATGAAGAAAGCCCTGCCATGTGCCAGGCATCATGGGAGGCTTCTTTCATTTAATCCTCCCAAGAGTCTTCCAAAAGAAGTGTGATTTTTCCGTTTTACCAATAAGGAAACAAATCAGAGAATTTAAGTGACTTGCTCAAGGTCACACAGCTAGTCAGAGGCAGAGGGGCTCAGATTGGACCTCATTGTAAAGACCTTCTTACAATTTAAGACATTCAGAGATGCAAGGTAGGAGGGACAGGACTCAGACAACCTCCTGAGAAAGGTGATGAGGGGAGTGTGATGCACTGAGTGGGAATGGGAAGGGGGTGACCCCCTATGGCCTCGTCCACTCTTAAGTCTGGTAGCCCTGGGTTCCAGCCCCAGGTAGGGCACAAATCCTCTCTGCCACTGTCCTGGTCCCAGAGATTTCATGTCGCTCCAGAACGCTAACAACCCCATCGTGGGTTTCTTTCCTACTCTTTCTGTATTCGTTTGCTAGGGCTGCCATAATGAAGTATCACAGAGTAGGTGGCTTAACCAACACAACTTTCTTTCTCATCGCTCTGGAGGATACACAGCCTGAGGCAACAGTGTCGGCAGACCTGGTTTCTCCTGAGGCCTCTCTCCTTGGTTTGCCCATGGCCATCTCCTCCCTGTGTCTTCACACAGTCTTCACTCTGTCTATGTTCTAATGTCCTCCCTTACCTCTTTAAAGAACCTACCTAAATATAGTCACACTCTTAGTGCTGGAGGTTACGACTTCAACATACAAATTTTGGGGGGCAGGAGGACAGAATTCAAACCATACTACTTCCCTTTCCCCTTTCTGCTTCTTCCTCCAACTATTTTCAGAGCAGCCTTCCTCAAATGCTGCTTTTAGTCCTTCACAGATATCAGATGCTTACTGTATTCACCCTCTTATCCTACAGGGTGCACAATGTTCCTTGAACAATTGCTGTGTGAAGAGGTTAGCAATGCATGCGCAGACGCAAAAAACATAGTTCATGCACTCCAAGAACTGACAATCCGGTTAGAGAAAAAGTCTGTGTCATTCTCATCATCACGATCATCTTCACTATGAATATTTATTAGGTCCTCTATAAATGCCAGGCATTGTACTAAAGGCTTTACAAAATGCAGTTATCCTCATAGCTACCTTTGAGGTGGCTGTCATTGTCATTCTAATTTTATATTTGAGGTAACTGAGGCACACAGAGGGTGAGTAAACTGACCAAGGTCTGCCAGCTCATAAATGGAAAAGCTGACGTCTGAATCCAGCTAGTCTGATGGCAAGACCTGCTCTTTACGTTGGAAGAACATGAAGCACAGATGACAAAGCAGCATAGCCAGGGAAAACACGACCTTGCTTGCTGAGATCCTGTTCCTGGGTCTTCTCCCTTTTTGACCATGGGCAAGTAATTTATATTATTTATTGCATTGTTTCCTGTTAGGCCTGACTTCCAAAACGGGAAAAAATAAAACGAGATGTGCTGTTACCCAAAGATGCTATTATTTATGTTATATTTTTTAAATTTAACTGTTGAAAGCTCTAAAATGACACAACTGATATTCAAAAACACCTGTCCAGTAACAAAGGAGTCAGTGCAGACATAAACACAATTGCTGTACTCATGACACAGGACGGTTGACTGGTCCTCCTTTCCAGTTCCTGCAGGAGTGAGGCAAGGAAATCAGAACAAATCACAGGCTAGATTCATGAGCCAGGCTGTACGCAGAGATCAGAAATTGGGCTGGGGTAAGATCCCCAAACCCCCGCTTCCCCAGTCTCTTTTTTCCCATTAAGATTACCCAGCCCTTCACAAATTTGGAGATAGGGAAGAATCAAATACCCAAACAGCTGTGGACACTAGGCAGGAGCTGCACCTGCACCTGCACCTGGTCCAGGTAAAAGGGTGAAGCCCTTGATTCCTTATAGAGAGTCCCCAGTGCCCTGACTGTTTCTAACACTCTAATTGCTCTGAGCCGGTCCTGAGCAGCAGCTTTTGTTCTTCTGGGGCTGAACCATTGAGTTCTCAAGATGTTTGTCACCATCCAAAACTCAAGATCCTGAGATAGGGAGATGGACGTGACGAACTCCCCTGGGCCACGCCCCCTTTAATGATGAGGCTGCCATCTCAGCGCATCGCTCTGATGTGTGGTTCTTCTGTCGTCTCCCTTCCTCCATTCCTGTTTCCCTGTCTCTCCTCATCCCCATGGGGCTCATTCACATGTGTGGTTCATAACATCACGGGCCGCAGCTTAAAAACATGCGTGTGTCTCGATGCCCATCTTTGGCAGGGATGTGGGCCTTCTTCTGTGCATCTGTAACTTTAACCCAGTTTCATTTTCCTAGTCAACCTAAAATTCTTTGCCTCAGTCTTCACATCAACTTTCCTTTTAATCGGTTATTTTATGGTTTATGTATTTTTGTGGATAGCCTCAAGTCTAATGCAAAGAGAGAGACTGTAAATAAATTTGAAAGTAGAACATTGCATAAAGCTGACATAAGGAATTACTTTAGTCTTCCTAACAGGAGGTGAATGCCCGCTTTACAGTCCATTGTTTTCCTATAGAAATAACAATATACACTTAAATCTAAATATTGATATAGCCTAAATTATGTAATCCTTGATATCATGGAAGTTAACTAAAAAGCTTTCTTCAGCATTTAAAGAAAAACACTTGGCATTTTATTTCTATAGTCTCTGATCTAATCAATGCATTTCTTACTTTATTTATTATTATTTCTTTTTTGAGACTAAGTTTTGCACTTGTTGACCAGGCTGGAGTGCAGTGGTGTGATCTTGGCTCACTGTAACCTCCGCCTGCCAGGTTCAAGCAATTCTCCTGCCTCAGCCTCCCAAGTAGCTGGGACTACAGGCATGTGCCACCACGCCCGGCTAATTTTTTGTATTTTTAGTAGAGATGGGGGTTTCACTGTGTTGGCCAGGCTGGTTTCAAACTCCTGATCTCAGATAATCCACCTGCCTCAGCCTCCCAAAGTGCTGGGATTATTTCTTACTTTATTGAATCTATACCCACACAAACTGATATAACATCAGCAAAGGTGGGAAAGTCCTACTATTCATCTTAATTAAATCTTATCTCATTAAATGCTTGTTGATTTCATTATTTTAATATTAAACAAAAGTCAGGTTAGATCTGATAAATGTGTTTCTCCAGATTAATTAGAAAAAGAATCATTTTAATAATCTCTGGAAGAAACTTATCAACATATCTAACTCAAGAGTGGCAAAAGAATTAGAAAAATTCACAAACAAAATGAACCTTGCTTGCCTTTGAATTTTATTAATCTATAATATTCACACGAAGCGATTTCTTTTGTTTGATCATTTAATCCTCCAATTCTGAGCAAGAAAGGAAATCTGCATACAACTTTAAATTTAAGAACATTAACTCTGCTCGCATCTTCCTCTCAAAACTACCTTGGTTAATGTATCATATTTTAACCATTATGATGCTTCTAGTTTCTTTCCGAACTCATTTATGATCCCTAGACTAGGATATTGAATTCAGGCTCTTTTATTCAGAGGAAATGAAATCCATGCTTAATACCCTAGAGCAGCAGTCCCCAACCTCTTTGGCACCAGGGACCAGTTTCGTGGAAGACAATTTTTGCCTGGACAGGGATACGGAGGTGGTTTTGGGATGAAACTGTTCCACTTCAGCTAATCGAGCATTAGCTAGATCCTCATAAGGAGGGCGCAACTGGGATTCTTCACATGCGCAGTTCACAACAGGGTTTGCGCTCCTATGAGAATCTAATGCCTCCTCTGATCTAACAGGAGGCGGAGATCCGGCGGTAATGCTAGCTCGCCTGCCGCTCACTTTCTACTATGCGGCCTGATTCCTAACAGGCCACAGGCAGGTACCAGTCTGTGGCCCAGGGTAGGGGACTCCTGCCCTAGAGCCTCTGTGTCCCCATCTGATGATGGGAATGGTGAAAATGCCTGTCACAGGGCTGTAGGGTGTGGAAGTCTTTGAGCCAACACAGATCCATCTAGGTGCTGGAAAAAACATTAAGTCACGTCCTCATTCACGTGCTCAGCCTACAGCAAAGGCCAATCGCCTTGCAGTATGGCTGCCATCTACTACGGTCCTTGGTGTGGAAGCCAACCTCAAATTCTTTTTTCTAAGTATTAGTTACAGAGGCTCATGTTAAAAAGAAAAAGATCCTGTGAGTTGGCCTAAGCACCTGTCCTCTCCAAAGCTGCATAACTAGGCTTTTGCTGTGAAATGAGGCTCAAGGTCGTCCACATCATCCGGTGAGGGATTCTCCCAGAGCCTGCAAAGCTCCTTTGAAACATAGCCTGGTTTATTTGGCATAATCTCTGCCTCAGAAGAATAATTCAAATACCACCAGCTTCCCCTGTTTCTGAAATGAAACCCAGACACGAGGCTCAGATACGCACTCATATCTGATGATTCTCATCTCCCCAAACCCAGATCCCTGTTCTCACAGCCCATACCTACAAGGTGCACCTACATTCTAGGACGATCTACTATTCTCACTTTCACAGAAATCAACCCCCAATTAAAATGAGTTGTTCCAGTTTTAGTAATACATAACACCTTAAAGTGTTACTATTTTAGGGACATTTGCATTTAAATAGAAAGCCATGCCTTTATTATACAGGAATTAAGTTCAAAGAACAGAAATCCAGGCAGCCTTCCAGGCTGGTGTCTCCAGGAAATTTGGGGTTAAGAAACCATCCTCAATAGCTTTGAATCTTACCTCAGTGCCTTCTGTCCAACAGCATGGGCAACTGGATTGTATCAATGTTTGAGTTACTTCTATTTTTTAAAAAGAACGTTTTCCTCAGAAGCAAAAACTTCATAATAACATTTTAAAGTTATTTCCTCCTACTATTACTCCTGGCCGGTAGCTATGGTTTCTCAATTTTTTAGAAGACCTATGTAACAGCTTTCTTTTTGGGATGGGGAATGATTATATATTCACGAGTATTTCTGGCTAAAATTGACATACATCAACAATTTTATATTTTAACCGCAAAACTGAAATACATTTAGCTGAGTAGAGCTTCAAAGCAATGGCTAAAAAGTGAGGCAAAAGGCACATTTCTGTGGTCAGCTGCACCAACACTTGTCACAACACAGGTCTTTAAAAAAATTACATGCCAGTGAATGGAGCATGTGCTAATGACTCGAACTTAAGTATCAACTTTCTTCCAACAATTATCCTGCAAGATTAGAACTCCAAGAGGGAAATTAGATGTGAGTCTAGCCCCAGTGATTTCCACTGAAGCCAATTACAATCCCTTGTGTTGGTCAGAAGAGTCCTGGGTCACTCAAAAGAGGATGAGTGGTGGCAGAGACTTCCTAGGAAAACAGGGTCAGGATGCCAAGTGCAATGAGCACCATGAGAAGGTGACTATTGATGGAGGCAACCGATGGCTTCTTTCATGGTTTGTGCCTCACATGTGCCACCTTTTACTGGGAAAATGCTCTACAAAGTGCTTCCACCTATGTGATGTTATTTCAATTTCCATTAGAAATTTTTCCAGCGTTTACACAGATTTGTGCAGCCTAAGACCTTCCACCCACCACAGCCCTGGGACACAGATATTTCTATCATCCCCAGGATCTGATAGGGATACCAAGGCTCTTGGGAAATAAGAAGTACAATGTCAGTAAATGCTGGAGTCAGACATTGAACCCTGATCTCTCCCCGCAAGTCTGCTGGCTTCCACAGGGCCATGAAACCTCCTACTTTATCAGATGATTTTGTATAAATATGGAAGCCCGTGCTGAACATCACCTGGACTGAGGACAGGAACACATAAATATTTGCTGTCCCCTTGAATCCTCTCTCCAACTAGGCAACACAAATAACACCTTCCCATGCTTCTTACTGCTCTAAACAAAATTGAAAAATGTGAGTGCCTTTGCAGTGCTAAAAATTTTCTGAATTCCAATCCTTACTGAGATTGTGTCACTTAACTCCCTAGAGCCTCGGTTTCCATTGGATAATTCGGGTAAAGAAAATGTCCATGTCCCAGGGCTGTGGCGGGTGGGAGATGCTTCCTACCAGGGCACAGCAATGGGACTGACGTCTCATTAGTAGCCTGTGGATTTCAATCAAGCTAATGTCAGCGAGTATATGTGATTAAATTGCAAAATGGATTGTTCTTCTGGTAGAAAATGGATGTATATTATTATGCTAATCTAAATATGGAATCCCATACTTCTCACAGTTTCATTCATTTTAGCAACCTGAGAAACCCCTTCAGGCAAAAGGCAAGTCTGCCTGCTACTTTTGATTTTAGATACCACAACATGATATCTTTTTTTTTAAATCCTCAAATCTACCATGTGTGAAGAAATCCTAACAATAGAGGAGCGAGCTTCGGCTGAAAAATCAATGAAAATCATTCAAGCTTGATGATAAGTGACTGGATACTACAAGTTCCCATTGTCTGTGGTTAAGCCCCACCTTGATCTCCTCCAACTCCAAGCTAACCACGACCCTTGCCATTCAGCCACCCATCTTTCCAAAGGCTATTTTCCCATCCAAGACCCCTACCACACTTCCTCTGAAGATTGTTTCATCATCACTTCAGTTGGTGCTTTCATGACATATATAACTCATCCCTTTAATATTTTACTTTCTACTGAACATTAATACTTCTGGAATTAACATTTAATTTGGCTAATGTGTATGATTTGGTTCAACTGTCCATTACTCACATCTGTAGTACTTTGCTTACCAACACTTACATCTATAGGAAACCAAACTAAGACCAGAAAATTACAAGAAAAAAAGGTAAAGGTAAAATGCTAATGAGAAACCACATAAAGAAATGAAGAAGAGGCCAGGTGCAATGCAATGGCTCATGCCTGTAATCCCAACACTCTGAGAAGCCAAGGCAGAAGAATTCCTTGAGCCCAGAAGTTCAAGACCAGCCTGGGCAACATAGGGATACCGTCTCTACAAAAAATAAAAAACTTGCTGGGTGTAACCTGGTACACACCTGTGGTCCCAGCTGCTCAGGAGACTGAGGCAGGAGGATCGGTTGAGTCTGAGAGGTCAAGGCTGCAGTAATCGCACCACTGCACGCCAGCATGGCTGGCAGAATGAGACCTCAAGTCCTTTTTTTTTTTTTTTTTTGAGGCGGACTCTCGCTCTGTCGCCCAGGCTGGAGTGCAGTGGCGCAATCTCAGCTCACTGCAAGCTCCGCCTCCTGAGTTCACGCCATTCTCCTGCCTCAGCCTCCCGAGTAGCTGGGACTACAGGCACCCACCACCATGCCTGGCTAGTTTATTGTATTTTTAATAGAGACAGGGTTTCACTGTGTTAGCCAGGATGGAGACCTCAAGTCTTAAAAAAAAAAAATGAAGAAGGTTAATAGAAAAGAAAAATGAAAAACACACTAAAGAAGTTTAAAAAGCACTTATTGAACTATAATGTAGAGATAGAATGAAGAGAGAGAAAGCAAAAAAAAATTTTAAGTTTTTCTATAGATATAGACCTAAACACACATGCATAATTATTTATGAAATATATAAATGGTATTCTATAAACAGCTATAGTTACTTACTCTGTTCATATACTTCAATGTTTCCCCAGATTCCTGCCAAAATATTGTCACTGTGCAAAAACAAAACGCATAAATGACAGCTCTGATGTCCTACATAATTAATGACCTTTAAACTCTGGGCAACTCTGGGACATTCCACATTTGCCAGGGCCTCTTCAGATTCCCAGGAAGACTGTCATGTTAGAGTCCCCTGTGCCCTTCTTTCTCCATTCGAGCCCTAAACGATATCCCATTGCACATATCACATAACCACTTCTGTCTGAGGACTGAGACACGGCTCAAATTTTCTGCCCAGAAATTGCATGGAAACTAACTACAGTCACACAAAAGAGAGATGACTGCATTCATGGCAACGGTCTGAGAAGGCCTGTAGCAACCTTGCTGGGTTTGTCCATTACTGAGCAGCTGCCAGATTGCAGGGGGAGCTTTCTCATTCCCTTCTGGAGTCAGCTTCTCTATCCCTTATTGACTTGGAAATATCCTATTTAACCACAGAAATATCATTAAACTAGAAACTCTCCTCTGCTATGAACTTGGAAAGAACTAATGCCCGTGACTCAATTAAATGCTGATCTTAGCTTTAAAATGCCCATTATGTGAAAGAAAATTGAGTACGGAATGATTCCCCTGTTACCAATTGGTAACAGATATGTGGGTTTAGGCCAAGTTTCTTGGAATTATTCTTGGAGTACAAGGAAAAGGCAATCTAAAGGAAGAAACCCATATGAACATTCATGACAGCCTGACAGATGCTGGGGGTGAGGTGTGACCTGCCCTTTTCCCACAGTGGTGGTGACTTCTTTTTGGGTCAAGGCAATATTAGGGTACCATCTTCTCTGAATTTGCCTTTACATTCCCTAGAAACAAACCAAGCTTCTAAAAGACTCTCAGACAAAGCATAACCTGAGAGTGAGCAGATATGCCAGCTCTGCCCTAACCTAGGCCAATATTCAAGGCAGCTCCCAGCAAATTCAATCAGCTACCTCCATCCAAAGCAAAGCAATCCAGTATTTCCAGGAGTGCTGCTCTCAAGCAATTCAACAAAGTGATGTGTACCGTTGTTTCTTGCCCTGTAACCCAGATCTGCCTCATGGACAAACAGCATATGGTTGGAATTCAGTTTGGTTGGGGAAACTCATTTTTTCGCAAAGACATAAAGCACCTATAATATTTTTTTCATAAAGCTTTGATTAACATAGCATCATTGATCATTAGAGAAATGCAAGTCAAAAGCATAAGATACCAATTCACACTCGCAGGATGGCAAGAATCAAAAAAAAATGGAAAAGAAAAAGTGTTTGTATGTGGAGACATTAGAACACTTGTACACTGCTGGTGGGAATGCAAAATGTTTCAGCCACTACAAAAAACACTTTGGTAACTCCTCAAAAAGTAAAACACAGAATTGGCATGTGAACCAGCAATTCTACTCCTTAGGTATTCACCCAAAAGAACTGAAAACAAGGACTCAAACAAATACTTGTATAGACGTGTTCATAGCAGCATGAACCACAATGGCCAAAAGGTAGAAACAACCCAAATGTCTATCAGTGATAAATGGACCTTGTGGTATATCCATACAATGGAACATTACCCAGCCATATAAAGTAAGGAAGTAGTGATACATGCTACAATATGGATGGGACAGAAAACATTATGCTGAGTGAAAGAAGCAGACACAAAAGGTCCATTTAATATGATTCCCTTTATATGAAATGTCCAGAGCAGTAAATCCACAGAGACAGAATGCAGATTGGTGGTTGACAGGGTTTGGGGGAAGGGACAAATGGGGAGTAACTGCTTAATGAATATGGGGCTTTATTTTGGGGGCGATGAGAATGTTTTGGAACTAGACAGAGGTGGTGGCTGCATGAAGCTGAATGTACTTAATGCCATTGAATTGTTCACCTTAAAATGGTTAATCTTACGTCATTTGAATTTCACCTCCATTTTTAAAATGTAAAGCACCTCTGTCAAGTCTTTTGCCTGACATCACTTGCTCAGAAAAGGAAGGTTTCCTCCCCCTCCCTGTAGCTTTCCCCACCTCTGTCAATTCCATCCCCTCCAAGACCTTCATCTGTTAACTACACCTCACCTAACCATTCCAACAGCTCCCGCCTCCCCAGCTGCCGGTTTCTTTCCCTCGGCCTATTTCAATGTGATGCATCCTCTGCTCTAGAAGCAAAAGCCTTTCTTTTGACCAAATTTCCCACTCAGGTACCATCCCACTCTGTCCTTCTTTTCAATGTCAAACTTATCAAAAAGGCAAGCCCCACAGATTGCCAAAGCTCCTCCTTGGTTGCTATAATCTGGCTTCCTCCCCACCATCATAACTGTCTTCCCAACATAAAGATCCAGGGGCAAATTCTCAGACCTTCCTGCAAGGAGAAGGTCCCAGGCCCCGGGTGGAACCCAAGAAATGAAGCCCAGGGAAGCCGACCAATTTCCTGGAAAGCAACTGCTCAATTTCCTTGTTTCTTTTTACTGTCTAGAAAGTTTTCAACAATGTTTATCAGAAAAGTTGGTTTTAACCACTTTAGAAGATTTCTATAACTTTAATTGGCTGGCTTTCATTTTATCTTTCAACAGGACTTGGGGAATGTTCAGTTCACTTCTAACCTGGCCGCATGTGGGCTGCTGGCAGAGAAGGGAAGGGAGAGAAAGTGCCTTTGGAATAATAAGGCAGACAGCTGCTGATCTCGGGCTGGGCGTGGGGGTGTGGGTGGAAATGGAAGAGATGGGGTTGAGGGGATCAAGGAGCAGACAAAGATGGGGAGTTTGTCAAATCTGCTTTTAGTAGATTGACCCAGAGCTGTTACAAGGAAGCCATTCAAAGAATCACCACAGAGGAGAGACTATTGTGTGGATTTTCAAGATCAAAGAGAGAAAAAACTGAATTATTCAAAACTAAACTAAGGGTGCTCAGAATAATAAGTTAAAGGTAAACGAAGTCAAAACAGGTCTAGACAAAAAGGATTAGAGGCATGGCCTGAACCAGAACAGAGGATCTCAAAATGTGATTTCCAGTACTCCAGTGGGTCCCTGAGATCCTTTCAGGAGGTCCATGAGGTCAAACTGACTTTATAATAATATTAAGACATGATGTGCCTTTTCCACTCTGTTGACATGGACGCCAAAGATGTAAAAACAATAGTAAGAGAAACTGCTGATGCCTTGGTAAGAGGCAAAGCCACGGCTTTGAAGCAGTAGACTGGGATCATCACCGTCACTCGGCATTTGCAGAGAGGAAAAAAATGTCAGTTTCACCTCAAAAGTCCTTGATGCAGCAGTAAAAATTAAAATTTGATGAATGCACTCTCAACCCTGGAGTGCACATCTTTCAACATTCTGTCTGACAACAGAATGTGTGCACCAGGCCTTCCTGCTCCACACGGGAAGTACCATGGCTCCCTCAAGAAAGCACACTTGGGCCATCGTTCGCCATGACCTGAGCTCGTCCATTTTTCATGGAACATCCTTTTTCCTTAAAAAAATGCCCGAAAGACAAACTGTGGTTACTCAGACATGGCTATTTGGCGAACATTTTCTCTCAAATGAACAAAGTGAGCCTGTCACTTCAAGGAAAATAACCAACAGTTTTTGTTGTCAGAGGTAAAATCTGAGCTTTCAAGAGCAAATGAGAATTTTGGAAAACTTTTATGCTAGCTTGACAGATTCCCAATACTTAAAGACTTTTCTGATGACCAGACATGATTTTTTTGATATTGTAAAATGAAATGTGTCAACATTTGGAAACTCTGTATAACTCAGTGATCCAATGTTTTCCAAAGGACTGATGTGTGATGTTACCAAACCCATTCATGGGCAAAAGATCCAAAACACAAGACAGACCAATAGATCGTAATGGAATAGACCAATAGATTGTAACGAAACAGGCCAATAGATTGTAATGAAGCAGACCAATAGATTGTAACAAAACAGACAAATAGATTGTAATGAAACAGACCAATAGATTGTAACATTAACAGACCAATAGATGGTAATGAAACAGACAAATAGATTGTAATGAAACAGACTGCAAGCGTTTGATATGGCTTCAGAGTTCACATTGAATTAACCTTTAAGAATCTTTCACATGTCAAATTTTGGAGTATTTTCAAGAATATCCACAAATATCTGAAAGCTTATTAAAACATGTATCCCATTTCCAACTAAGTATCTATTGAGGCTGTACTTTCTTCTTAGACTTCAACCAAAACAACATAGTACAACAGATTGAATGCAGAAGCAAATGTGAAAATCCAGCTGTCTTCTTTTAAACCAGACATTAAAGAAATTTGTAAAAATGAAAACAATGCCACTCTTCTATTTTGTTTTGATTTAGAACTATAATTATTATTCATTTAAAAGGTATTATTATGTTAACATGTGATAAGTTTATTGGGTTTACTAATAAGATGAATTTATATTTTTTAATTCTTCTTTTTTTTTTTTTTTTTTGAGACGGAGTCTCACTCTGTTGCCCAGGTTGGAGTGCGCTGGCACAATCTCGACTCACTGCAACCTCTGCCACCTGGGTGCAAGCAATTCTCCTGACTCACCCTCCCAAGTAGCTAGGATTATAGGCACCCACCACCATGCCCAGCTAATTTTTGTGTGTTTAGTAGAGACGGAGTTTTGCCATGTTGGCTAGGCCAGTCTTGAACTCCTGACCACAGGTGATCGGCCTGCGTCGGCCTCCCAAAGTGCTGAGATTACAGGCATGAGCCACCGTGCCTGGCTATATTTTTTAATTCCTCAGTTTTAATTTAATGCATTAAATATCAATAGATATAACCCAATCGACAAAAGCTCTTTGGGGTCCTCAATCATTTCTAAGAATGTAAGGGATCTTGAGACCAAAATGTCTAAAAACCACAAGGCTAGGTGAAGCCAAACAGTTTTTTAAATAAAACGACTAACAGTACCCAGTAGACAAATCTTCGAGTCTATAACTCAATAGGCAGAAAATGAGTCAAGTTCTGAAAACAAAAGCATGATGGAAGTCCAGAAAGGGGGTAATGCTTGTCCAGAGGGCCAGTAGATCCCAACTAATACCTTGGAGAAAGTTTCCAAATCCAACCCTGCCTGCCATTAAGACTCATTAGTTGCCAATGCCCAGAGTCCATTGGTGGTTCGAAAAAGTGCTACTATACCATCCCCTAATAGCAGCATCCTCAGACACATGCAGCTGGCCACTCGGAAACCACCTGACACCCCACAACTTGGAAAGAGATGTTGTAAAGCCAGACTGATTTTTTTTTTTTTTTTTTTTTTTTTTTTCTGAGACAGTCTCACTCTGTTGCCAAGGCTGGAGTACAGTGGCATGATCTCGGCTCACTGCAAACTCCACCTCCCAGGTTCCGGCGATTCTCCTGCCTCAGCCTCCCTAGTAGCTAGGATTACAGGTGCATGCCACCACACCCAGCTAATTGTATGTTTAGTAGAGATGGGGTTTCACCATGTTGGCCAGGCTGTTCTCGAACTCCTGACCTCAGGTGATGCACCCACCTCAGCCTCCCAAAGTGCTGGGATTACACGTGTGAGCCACCGCGCCCAGCCCAGACTGATTTTTAAAATGTAAGATGAGTTCAAAGAAGGAATGAAGCAATTACCATGAGACAAACTAAAGGTCTAATCTCATCAGACTTCAGGGAAATAGATGAGTCCCCTTATAATTTAAAGCCATATTTGGAGTGGGTGCAGAGGACCGAAGACCGTAGTGGGGAAATGCTAAAAGGAGTTTTTCCCTCAAAATCTGAAAGAAGTACCAACTTGCATCTGATGGTCATTGGCTAGATACATAGTTAGAGTCTGAGGAAGACTGAGGAGGTCGGAAATAGTTTACAGGGGATTTAGGCCTCAAGATAAGCGGGGAGGTCGGTGACCTCCAATGCCAGTTTCCTGACATGAAACATCAGGGCAGCACGGACACATCTGTGTCCTCACCCTGGTTTGGCTGGAGCTTAGTTTGTGCCTGATAGAGAAAAGATGCTCACAAGACACTGGATGACAGAATGAAAATGAATGAATCCTCCAAGGTGATAAGTGCAAGAGACCCCTCTCTGGGAGCAAGCAGATGGTTTTTGGGTCCCTACAGAGGGGCAATGAGGCAGCAGCCCCATACGGGCACCCACCCCAGGCATAGCCATTCGTTTCCAGCGGCTCTCACATACACACTGACTTATGAACTGAAAAATAGGACAAAGGCATGAGCATTCCAGGGGGAGGAAGAACATGGAAAGCTGACTCAGCAAGCTCCAAAGTGATCAGGTTCTGCTCTTGGGCATAAAAGTCTAGCCAGAGCCTTATTTCTGTATATTAAACATTACGAATTAAAATCTAAGAACAATAGTTATGTCTCCCATACAGTTATGACATGAGTATCTCTCCTCTTTGTAAAGACTTAAAATCTGTAGCAAATGAAGTGTGAAATCGGGCCGCACATAGACAGTTCCTGGCGGCGTATGAAGGCTGCGGGCCACAGCTGTGGGAATTCTCACGTTCCCCAAATTACTGATTTCACCTGTACCCTCATTTTCTCAAACTTTGCTCTGGAGACAGAAAAACCCAGGGAGTTTTGTGCCCCAGTACAACACACGCCAAATAAGATCATGGAAGACAGGGGGCTAAATCTTCTACGTCTCTCTGAAAGGTCATGAGACCCCCGCCTTTAGTGCGTTGGTCTAAGGTCCGTGGTCCCCAGGCTGTCAGCGTAGGCATCGCTTGCAGAGCATCTCAGGGCCATCCCAGACCCACTGGTCACATTCTACATTTAACAAGATCCTCATATGATTCACCTGCACATTAAGGTTTGAGAATGCTGCACCAAAATGCCATAAGGTCAACCCCCGACCCTGCCAAAATAAAAAAACCCAAAAATGTATTTCTACCTGCTACCTGTTTTTTCTCATAGTAAACATTAAAACTTTGCATAAGGACACTGAATGGGCTACAAAGGCTGCTATAATCCTGAATGTCCTCCTAGAGGACACTGCTGGGGGTGGAGGGCATTAGAGGCAATGTTGCTCAGCAGGAGGAACCCCAGAGAAAAGCCCAGAAATCTCCCTTCATTCTTGTTCTGCCTTTACCAAAAATTAGCTCTTGGGCCTTGGATAAATGACTTAAATATCTCTTAGACCTTGATTTCCTGGTGTTTAAGATAAAATAGGTGGAGAGACCTCTAAAATCCCCTTCTACTCTAAATTCTCTGACCCCGAAAATGTTACCAATGATATAATCCTCGCCCTAATACATTTAGCACGCCACCAGCATTCCCCAATGCCTCTATAACTGTCTGCGTGGGACATACATTTCGACCTCCCGAAATAGAAACATGATAAGATGTCTATCCTTTGGGAGGTAATTTTAGAATTAATTTTTTAATTTATAATAAATGATTCAAATATGTTATTGCATTTTCTGTGCAGGCGACGATACAATCATCCTTCTGTTCTGTAACGTAAAATGCAGCAATGGCGTTTTAATTACGTTAGTACCAAGAATTATAATTCAAACATAAGTCAATGAAATTCTAGACAGGCTAATTCTTTACTGATTAAAAAAAGCAACAGCTGGGCTGCACTTACTCTTATGATGTCTATGGTTAATGTGTTTCTAATAATTATTATTGTACTTTTATTACTCATAAAAGCACTTTCTCAGAGGTCCACAAAGCCGTTTCTGCAAGTAAAATCTGTGGAAGAAATCACCCTGCTGTTAGCAAATAAACGTATCTCAGACATCTTCACGTTAGCATTAAGTCTGGAGCATCTGCTCTCTGACCCAAAAATGTTTAATGAACATTGTCATAAGTCGCCCAGGCTGGAGTGCAATGGCGCAATCTCATCTCAGCACAACCTCCACCTCCTGGGTTCAAACGATTCTCCTGCCTCAGCCTCCCGAGTAGCTGGGATTACAGGCATGCGTCACCATGCCCAGCTAATTTTGTATTTTTTTTAAGTTCAAGAGATTTATCGTACAACATGGTGACTGTAGTTAATGATGCTGTATACTTGAAAATTGCTAAGAATAAATTTTAAGTATATACTGTGGAATGAATAAATCAGACTAACATATGCATTATGTCACATATGTATCATTTTTGGTGGTAATTTTGTATTTTTAGTAGAGACAGGGTTTCTCCATGCTGGTCAGGCTGGTCTTGAACTTCCCACCTCAGGTGATTCGCCCGCCTCGGCCTCCAAAAGTGCTGAGATCACAGGCGTGAGCCACCGTGCCCAGCCCAAGAAAAATAATTTCTTATAATAAATTAGCCTCTTTTATCTGTAATAACACTTGCCACTGGTTTATCAAGTATTTCCCATTCACTATCCCACTCTGCACCCCCTCTCACTGTTTCCTTCCCTAGTGAAAGGAGAAATTCCTCCAGAGTGCTGGCAGAACTCTGGGCTCCGAAGCCCACCACACACTGAACAGAACTATTACAAAGTAACTGTATGTTCTGATGTCCTCCTTGCAAGCTGCAGTTTTGGTGCTGAAAAGGATGCAGGGAAGGTCTTTCCTTTGATTCTTTGTGGGCTCCCTCGGCTCCCCTCCCATCCTGTTCCTTTCTTATAACCCAACCAGGTCACAGTGCCTTTCAAGGTCTCATGAGGACTTTTGTGTTGCACAAATGATGTGGAGGAATGAGCTCTCAGGGAAGTGATGGGTGAGTGAAGATGACATCTTCTCTTGCACTTCTGTACATTCCCACTTCCGAACCTGAAGGGGAGTTCGCTGATGCTTTCATACCAACAGAGGATAGCATCAAAGATCCGTGGGTTCAAATTTTCCTGACCTACTTCTTTTTGAAACGATAGGGAAGAACTGGCAATGCTGCTTAAAATGTTCCCAAGGGGTTACTACAACTTTGTGGGTCACGCAATCTGTGAGATGGCCTTAGATCAGAGAATATTTTCTCACTATTTTGTAAAACTAAATTCACCATTTACTTTTCATGCTCCTATACTGAGCAAGTATCGAACTCAAAGCACAAATCTAACTCAAAACTCAGACAACTGGATTCATATCTTATTTCCGTTCTTTTGTTTTTTTTCGTCCAGTTCATAGACAGTTCCTGAGCATCCCCTGTTTGGAAAGCACCATGGTAGTTTTTACGACAGATACTGAATGAACCAGGCACAGTCACTAACGTCGAAGAGCTCACCTTCTGAGATTCCAGAGGAGGTTCTCCGTGATCTCGCATCTGAGTCAGACATTTCTCTGGGCTCTCAGAAATGTACTTGCAAACCTCTCCCACAGCACACAACACACTGCTCTCTAATCTATGAGTTACTCATCCAGCACCCTGTCCCCGCGACCTTGTAACTGCTTCTCAGAGGCCATGTCTTGCTAGACTAGTATGTATCCCCCAGAGCCTACAGGATACCAGACACACAGCAGGTGTTCAATAACCCTGCAATGAAGCGAATGCAAAACATTAATGAATATAAAGACATAGAAGCATAAATCAAAAGTCATGTGTTCCCACAACAGAAGGAAAATTCTACAGGACTTCAGAGGAGGGACCTACTTCCCATTGGGGATTAAGGACAGCTTCTGGAAGCAGGAAGATTTTGAGCTGAGCCTGAAAAATAGTTGGGGAGGTGGAAGGGTAAGTGGCAGAGGCTCAGAGGGAGCAGGGCCAGTGAGGCAGATAAGCACTCCAGATGCGGAGCAGCACGAGCAAAACTACAGAGATCTGAGGGTGGAACTGGGGGTGCAGGGGTTGTGCGAGCGGCTGGGGTCAGACAATGAAGAGGCTGCTGCTCGTACATCAGCCATGGCGTGTGTGTCACTCTGTGAGTAAATCTGGAAATAGACAAGTCCAAGAAATGATCATTTACAGGGAGTCCTAAAAAGGAGGCACACGGTTTTGGAACAGGAGAAAACAGATACGAGGCAGACACGGACCTGAAAGGACAGTGTCTCCCATCTTGGCCACACGGGCTATAGAACAAGGACAGTGGGTATTATCAAGCAATGGACAAAGTAACTGGTTCGGGTCACTGATCATTTCCAATAAACCAAACCCAACTGAAAGAACTCAGTTGTAGGTAAGAAGAGTAGGACTTCCCAGAGCTTGAGACTTCAAATTCCAAAGGTAGGAGGAGATGTCACAGAAGTCAGGACTCATCAGGGGCCAGAAATGGAAGAGCTTCTCTCAGAGACAGGCCCACCCCTGGGCTCTAGAAGACTTGAGCATGATGCCGGCTCAATTCTCTCTCAAAACAAAGTCTCAGTGGTTATCTCTGGTATGCGATCCTAATAGACTAAGGATGGTGGATTCCTAAGGCAAGAGATAGTGAGGTTTCTAGGGAGCCTTCTCAGAGTGGAGTCCTGATCCCATTTACCTATGAACATAGGCCAGAGCCAACCAACAGGAAAACGATGGGATCGTTATTGAACCATTATATCACTGCCTAGCATTTATCTTTATTATTAACTCCATGTGGACTTGAAATCATTAACAACACAATCCTTGGACGAAAAGATGTTATGCATGTCCTTTAGGGAGTCGGTAGGAAGGGGCAGGTGAGAAGCACTTTTCTGAGGCCTCTGTTTTCAGAACTGTTGTCCACAATCTGCTCTGACATCAGAATCACCCTGCTGCCCAGCAAAAGGCATCCACAGCTGAGCAAAGGACCTGGAATATGACTTTTCGCCAGGGGCAAACTTAACTGTGGGGGGAAGGGATTCAACTGGGTAGAAATGGGGTCAATAGGGAATTAGAAGAAATAGAGAGAATCTGCTGGTGGTTAATTTTACGTATCAACTTGGCTGAGCCACGGTGCCCAGCTATTTGGTCAAACATCATTCTGAATGTTTCTGTGAAGGTATTTTGGATGAAATCAGTACAGTTTAATATACCTAGTGTTCCATTATTGGAATGCTAAGCATGTGGGAGTTACTTATATCCAACTGCTCAAGGTCATTGCCAAGGTCTGATTATTCACTCATACAAAAATTCAAAAAAATGTATCCTCCAGCATAAATGGGCTAAGAAAAGTAGATTGCCCTTCATAATGTAAGTGGCCTCATCCAATCAGTTAAAGACCCAAAGAGAACAAAAGGCTGACCTCCGCTACACAAGATGGGATTCTGCATACAGACAGCCTTTGGACTCGAACTGCAACTCTTTCCTGAGTCTCCAGTCTATAGGCCTCCCCCATTAGATTTTGCACTTGCCAACACCCCACAATTGCCTGAGTCAGTTCCTTAAAACAAATCACATATATCTATGTGATTATATAATTTATATATTATATATTAATTATATAATATAGATTATATATGTAATTATATACATATAATCTCCATCCAATGTTCCTGTTCCTCCAAATACAAATTTCTTGACCTAGAGAGACTCAGTCCATGGAATCTAATTTGGATCTAAAGAAGAATTAAGGCCTAAACCAACCAAGAGCCCCATGCTGACGCCCTGACACTCACCCGTAAGATAATTAAGGAGTCAATCACCAATAGGCAGCCGCTGGTAGCCTAACAACCTTGGTGACCACGTTCAAAGAGAGATCTAAAGTTCTTTTTAAGGAGAAGGAAAGATCAGAATCAACCCTTGGTAACAGGAAAGGAGTGTTCAAGCACAGAGAGCTCCTGGCAGTATTGAAGTAAACATTTATAAAGACCTTCCCCAAATACTGCAATATCAAGAACAGCAAGCTTGAGCTTTGTCACAAACCACATATCAGCTCGGAATTGTGAAATACGCCCTTGCCCAAGTGCCTCTGACAGAAAAGAAACGAGTTCCATTACCAAATGAAAGCGGGGTGGAAAAAACAGAATTGCTTTTATTTTGATGGATGATCTAATAAAAAGACATAAAAATGATTAGAAACGATAAAATTAAATCACAAAATACAGTTCTATTTGTTTTGTGCTATGGAGTGGATTCTTACATTGGGTGGAAGGTTGGACTATATAACTTCTAATTTTAGGAAACAGTAAAAAGAAAAAAAAAGTGATGACAACAGTTTTTCATTGCTAGCAAGCTACTTCTAAGACACTGAAACAGCCATTGCAACAATCACAAAAAGTCACAGGAACCCAAGTAGGCACAAAAAAAAAACAAAAAAAAACAGATTTTCCATTCCCTCTGTTCCTGCCTTAGGGAGTTCAAGTACCCCCAGACATTTCTCTCCAACTTAACAGTGTGCACCAAGGTGGTGTGTCTTAGAATGAAATGGACATGGTCATTCCAACCTAATCATTTGCTTAGAGTCACTGAGGGGTAATATTAATGGCTCAGATAAGATTATTGCCACAGTTTCCTTAAATTGACTGAAGGGCAATACAGAATCAATGACAGCAGAGGCTCTACCAGAAACACCTGAGATGGAGCCGGGAGGCAATACGGAAGGAGGAGGTGTTAGCTCAAAGGCACTGGAAGCTCTTCAAAGAAGCTGCTACCCCCTAATGGAGATGTGCTGCCTCTGAAAGGATCTGCTAAAACTAATTTGGATTCTTCACCACAGTGTTTGAGTCACTTTTTTTTCACATTTGACAAGGCTGGCCAAGTTGCCTGCCAGGTGCTACACACCTACCTCTATTGCCTTTTCAATGAGTCCATTTGAAGCTTCCAGGCAGAGCCTCCTAGCTAGAGCTTGCCTGCAGAGAAGCCCACAACACACATACATTAAAATAACATGACGACCGCCTTACAGAATAAACATTTCTCCAGAAGAGCCACCCGTAATAAAAGAAAGCTCACAATGAACCTCACCACTTTATCAATCAAAAATTCTGGGTCCTCTTACAGGACACTTCTCTTGTGCCAATATTAACTTTTTCAGAGCTAATCAGACCTCAAAATTATTCACTGGGAAGCATGAGGAGGCCTGGGGGAAGATCTGTGTGTCTCCTCCTCCTCCTCCCTGCAGGCTCACCTGGAAGGCAGGAAGGCCTGCCCCTCCTCCACCCCCGGCCAGTGGCTTTTCTCAGTCTCTCACCCGTCCTCTCTTCTGGCACCTCGTTATCAAATATGTTCTCCTTGGCCTCCTCTTGTTTTCTCCAGTCATTTTACCCCTCCCTAGCCATGACTGTCATAGAAGAGCACTGAGTGTCTTTCACATTTTTTTCCCATAAAGTATGTTGATACATGAGGTTTCTCTTCAGGAAGAAGAGCAGACTGGTCCAAACTGGCAGAGACAGGAGGCCATGGGATGTAAATGATGGGCTTGGCCTCCTGGAAGGAGCCTCCTGGCTCTGCACCTCCTGGCCTCACTCTAGTGGCTCGCCTCACTCCCACAAGCCGGGAGAGTCTGGGCTTAGGTTTCCATTTGTGTTCTTCTTCAAAGATTTAGCAGAAATGATCACTTTCACTATGCTTTTGGGTTCCTGACCACATTCTGCCTCCTCCAAGGAATATACTACAGGAAAATGCTGTATATCTGTTTATTTATGTATTTATTTTTATTAAATATATTTATATATTTTATTTATTTATTCATTTATTTACATTTTTTTGAGACAGACTTCAGCTCTTGTTGCCCAGGCTGGAATGCAATGGCACAATCTTGGCTCACTGCAACCTCCGCCTTCTGGGTTCAAGCAATTCTCCTGCCTCAGCCTCCTGAGTAGCTGGGATTACAGGCGCCCACCCACCATGCCCAGCTAATTTTTTGTATTTTTAGTAGAGACAGGGTTTCACCATGTTGGCCAGGCTGGTCTCTAACTACTGACCTCAGGTCATCCACCACCTTCAGCCTCCCAAAGTGCTGGGATTACAGGCGTGAGCCACTGCACCCGGCCAGAAAATGCTATATTTAAGCAGCTGCAATATTACAGCTAACAGGAAAGTCGCAGGTTTTCCAAGATGACAAGAACAGTACTTGAAAGTTTCTGTCAATATTCCTTCTGTCAGTCCCCCTCCTCTCACTTGTCAAAGTCCACTAGTACCCAATGTGCTGACATTCCCACAAGAAGGCATCACCAAAGAAAACCTACCTGTGCTACCCTCAAAATCACAAACAAACCATGCTCTTTCGGGGTTTGGGAATCCACTGTCACTGAACATTAACTTCAACAGAAATGTGTGTATAACTAGAGAGGAAAATAAAGAAAAGGTGCTGGAGATGGATGTAGTGAGTGGTGAGGGGAATAGATGTCCCCTACTGGAATTGGCCCCCTTGTAAGGTATGAAGTCTTCCTTGTTAGAGATCTTCAGGTGGACCCTGGAGTCTACCTGCAAAATATTTTAAGGAAGCTCTGGGCCAGGTGCATTGGCTCACGCCTGTAAACCCAACACTTTGGGAGGCTGAGGCATGCAGATCGCTTGAGGTCAGAAGTTTGCGACCAGCCTGGCCAACATGGTGAAACCTTGTCTCTGCTAAAAATATAAAAATTAGCTGGACATAGTGGCACATGCCTGTAATCCCAGCTACTTGGGAGGCTGAAGCAGGAGAATCACTTAAACCCAGAAGGTGAGGTTGCAGTGAGCCAAGATCGCGCCATTGCACTCCAGCCTGGGTGTCACAGCAAGACTCTGTCTCAAAAAAAAAAGTATGTTTTAAAGGAGTTCTATACCGATGAAGGTTGACCTCAACGACTGCTGTGGTCCTTTGTTCTTCTGACTCCCAAACTGCTGCCTGGAAACAGAAAACAGGCGGCAGAGGAGGAAGCTGTACTTGGGCCTTGCCCCATGCCCTGGCCACATCTGCTGAAGAAAAAGCAGAACAGGGCTCAGGGCTCCCATAGTGTTTCTGATGCCGGCTCCTCAAAGAGCAAAGGTAATGGGTCATCTCATTCATGCCTCTTCTCGGTTTCTTCTCTTACTTTCCTCTGACGTCTGTAACTCTATTATCATAGCCAGGGAAAAGCAAAGCCTAAGGAGGAAATTACCACATTGGCACGCAACAGTCCCCCAAGCGGGTAAGTGAATGACTGTGTTTACCTTTTCTTTCTTCCATTTCTCTTGATTGTACTACTGGCTATAATGACCGCTACTTCTCACAAAATCTCTACTTTATACCAAAGCAAGAGGATCTATCACTACACAAATTTATTACAATTACTTTGAAAATCACATGGAGATTTAAATATCTATATGTTGCATACTGGCATATAATTGAAGCCGTCCATTTGGGGGATTCTTTAGCACATGCGCTTGTTTTCTTCCTTTCCACTCTTGCTAATGTTCACAGTGCACTTTCCCCATCCCAGTGATTTTAATTCCATTCATATTCAGATGAGTCCCAAACTGAAATCTTCAGTCCTGAAGTCTCTAAATACTCATGTCCTATGTCCAACCAGCATTTCAGTTTTTAAACTACTCCCTTAAGTTTATGAGCAAGGGATTTAATTGGGTTGAAAGGAGGCAACAAGGAATTAGAAAAATAGACAGAATCTTGTAATGGTTAAATTTTATCTATTGGAGTGGGCACAGTGGCTCACGCCCGTAGTCCCAGCACTGTGGGAGGCCAAGATGGGGGGATGGCTTGAGGCCAGGAGTTCCAGACCAGCCAGGCCAACATGGCGAAACCCTGTCTCTACTAAAAATACAAAAATTAGCAGGGCATGGTGGTACATGCCTGTGGTCCCAGCTACTCGGGAGGCTGAGACAGGAGAATTGCTTGAAACCAGGAGCCAGAGGTTGCAGTAAGCCAAAATCACACCACTGCACTCCAGCCTGGGCAACAGAGTGAGACCCCATCTCAAAATCAAAAAAAAAGGAATGTATATATCAACTTGGCTTGAGATAGATAGATAGATAGATAGATAGATAGATGATAGATAGATAGATAGATAGATAGATAGATAGATAGAGTGAGTAAGGATGAGAGGGGTAAGAACACATACATACTTATGTATTTATTCAGGTAAATATGTGTATTTGCAAGCTGCCAGGCATCCCCTTACCTCTGACGGCTTTGTGGTGCATTTTCCTTTTCCTGAACATTCCAAGTCATTTGCGTGGCTCTCCCCTGGCACGCAGGTGCTGACCTTCACCACCAGAGTTAAGCGCAAAGCCACAATAGACTTAGTCACAGAATCATTCACAAAACCTAAAAGAAAATGAGGCAAAAGGAAATTGTCAAGTGTCTCCTCTTTAAAGGCAGTGTGTTGAAAGCTTTACCAACAGCTTTTCTACCAGATTATGAATTTAATGTAGGCAGCACTCAAGTCTGACAAAACAAAATGCAATGAGGCAAGGGAATAAAGCGCACGACCACCATCCACTGAGACCTCAGGACTTCAGGGCAAGCTGGTCCTCCCAAGCCTCACAAGAAACACCTAAGGCCAAGCAAAATCAGCACCAGGCGCTTGAGCAACCACCTCGGATCCTTTCGCTTTGCTCCCACCCTTGCCCTCTGAGGGCTGCTTTGTCTCTCAATTCCAACCCTGTACTGGCATCTTAGAATTCAATCTCTGCTTTGGAACCCCAGGCTTCTACCCAAGTCCTCCTCCTCCTGGCTACTTTGGAGTCACAAATGCTGGAAATCCTCAAAGGCCCCACCCAGTTATCACCCGCCCTAGTCTTGGTCCTCTTGGAGTGGGCATGCAGCATGGGTACACATTCTCTGTTGGATTTATTGATAATTGATAAGATATTCATGTTACTTGATCACCAATCTGATTCCACAGTATCAAGTTAAGCCATACAGTTTTAGCCATCTAATAAACTCGGATTAATCATAGTTGAATATGGATTGCAGTATCATTGACATACCATATTTGTCACTGAATGATCTTTATGTCCTAGAGCAGCTATTCATACATACTAGGCAGCAATAAATATGGAATAAATTGATGAATACATATAGCCTCTAACTGGGAGAAACAAATATTATAAGTATTTTTGCATCAATGATTATTTTCACTAAGTGAGCATTTTTTTCTCATATGAACATTCATTTGTATCTAATTTTTAATTTTAAAAGAAGGTTTCCTCAGCTCTGTCAAGAGTGAAAGTTAAAAAGCCTCATCATTACAAAGCCACATTCATAGATAGTTTTACAACAAAACATTTGTAAGACCAAGGGGACTACTAGTGGGGAAAAGAGAGAGAAAAGAATTGATTCTAAGGCAACTGAAATGGGTTCCATTATCAGGAAAAAGGGTAGGGTTTGGGTCCCTCACACCTCACACCAAACAAAAGTAAATCTAGATGGCTTCAAGAGCTAAATGCGAACTAAAAACCTTTACAGCGGCACTATTCACAATAGCAAAGACTTGGAACCAACCCAAATGTCCATCAATAATCGACTGGATTAAGAAAATGTGGCACATATTGAATACGAGGCAGCCATAAAAAAGGATGAGTTCATGTCCTTTGCAGGGACATGAATGAAGCTGGAAACCATCATTCTTAGCAAACTATCACAAGATCAAAAACCAAACACCACATGTTCTGACTCATAAGTGAGAGTTGAACAATGAGGACACATGGACACAGGGAGGGGACCATCACACACCAGGGTCTGTCTGGGGATGGGGGATTGGGGAAGGATAGCATTAGGAGAAATACCTAATGTAGGTGATGGGTTGATGGGTGCAGCAAACCACCAGGTCATGTGTCTACCTATGCAACAAAACTGCACGTTCTGCACATGTAACCCAGAACTTAAAGTATAATAAAAAAAAATGTAAATAACAAACAAACCCACAAGAAAACTTTAAAACTTCAAGTGGAAAATATAGGGGGCCATTTCATTGATCTGAAGGCAGGGGGTTTATTAAACAAGATGCAAAATAATAACCATAAAGAATAATCAATTTAACTTTACCCAACTTTAAATCATACGTACATAGCTACCATAAAAAAAAGACAGTAGACAAGACACAGGCTTGAAAATGAAATTTATAATGCATAAAACCAGCAAATGCTTAGCTGTCAGAATGTATGAAGAATTCTTTTAGCAAACTGCTTTTTTCTCAACATTATTTATACTTATATAAATATTGAAATCTATGAAGCATTAAGAAACGCTGTTACACATATGTATACATACAGTAAAAGTATACCAAGAAGCATGGAAAGAAACACATCAAACTCAGGAAAAGGCTGGGGGGAAATGGGGGTAGCCAGGAAGACGGAGCTTCTGACCACCTATATATTTTATTTCTTTATTAATAATACATAGAGCACATATCACAAAACAATCTTGTGTACAAAAAAAATCTTATATTCATTTCCATACTTTTATTTTATTTTATTTTTAGACAGAGTTTCACTCTGCAGCCCTGGCTGGAGTACAGTGGTACAACCTCAGCTCACTGCAACCTCCAACTCCCGAGTTCATGTGATCCTCCTGCCTCAGCCTGCCAAGTACCTGAGATTACAGGTACCTGCCATCACACCTGGATAATTTCTGTATTGAGGCAGGGTATTACCATGTTGGCCAGACTGGCCTTGAACTCCTGACCTCAAGTGATCTGCACGTCTTGGCCTCCCAAAGTGCTGGGACTACAGGCATGAGCCACCACAGCCAGCCTATAATATTTTATTTCTTTCATAATAATATAGGCCAGGCGTAGTGGCTCATGCCTGTAATCCCAGGACTTTGGGAGGCAGAGGCGAGTGGGTCATGAGGTCAGGAGTTCAAACCAGCCTGGCCAATATGGTGAAACTCCGTCTCTACTAAAAATACAAAAATTAGCCAGGCACGGTGGTATGTGCCTGTAGTCCCAGCTACTTAAGAGGCTGAGGCAGAAGTATCGCTTGAACCTGGGTGGCAGAGGTTGCAGTGAGCCGAGATCATGCCACTGCACTCCAGCCTGGGTGACAGAGCGAGACTCTGTCTCAAAATAATAATAATAATAATAATAATAAAGAGAGCAAATTTTGCAAAACATTTATTAAATCTTGTATACAATTGAAATCTTATACTCATTTCCATAGTTCTACCCTTTTTTTTTTTTTTTTTTCTGAGACAAAGTCTCACTCTGTGGCCCAGGCTGGAGTGCAGCAGCATAAGCTTGGTTCACTGCAATCTCCGCCTCCCAGGTTCAAGCAATCCTCGTGCCCCAGCCTCCCAAGTAGTTGAGATTACATATACGTGCCACCACACCCGGCTAATTTTTGTAGTTTTGGTAGAGACGGGGTTTTACCATGTTGGCCAGGCTGTTCTCAAACTCCTGGCCTCAAGTGATCCTCCCACCTTGGTGTCCCAAAGTGCTGGGATTACAGGCATGAGCCACCATGCCCAGCCAATTTTATGCATATTTTAAATATTGTGTAACCAAATTTTTTATTTAGATTATCATAGTTCAGGCATCACAACTTCAAACAGGCTTTGACAGGTTAGGAAAAGATTAGTAACCTGAAATCCAGAATACACAGTCCTAAAATGACTTTGTGGTCACCTTCTCTAGACGTTTCCTCACCATTTGTTCTTATAAGTACATTTCATTGGCCAGGCACAGTGGCTCATGCCTGTAATCTCAGCACTTTAGGAGGCCAAGGCAGGCAGATCATGAGGTCAGCAGATCGAGACCATCCTGGCCAACATGGAGAAACTCTGTCTCTAATGAAATACAAAAAAATTAGCCAGGCATGGTGGTGTGTGACTGCAGTCCCAGCTACTCGGGAGGCTGAGGCAGGGGAATCGCTTGAACCCAGGAGGTGGAGGTTGCAGTGAGCCAAGATTGTGCCACTGCACTCCAGTCTGATGACAGAGCGAGACTCTGTCTCAAAAAATAAATAAATAAATAAGTATATTGCATTAAAAAATAATTAACTGGATAGAAACAGAGTCCATGTTGGTTCACCTCGCTTGCATGGTACCTAGCATCACCTCATTAACTAATGGTCACTTGAGAACATGCTGCTTCTATTGACAACAAATTAGCAAAACTTCCCAAATATTTTCAATGTTCTCAATGTTGAAGTCCTTGCATAATAAGGTGTTGCACACTCCCAAAGCCTGTTTTCACAGGTTTACTCAAAGTACTACTTGACACAGTCAAGTTCGCTTGTCATACTTTTAAAGAGAACGGTATTTGAGAAATTTGGCTTTAAAAGTCAAGATAGACTTCCTACATTGTTTCCTTTCTCATACTTCTTTTAAAAGTTTTCATAAATGTAAGACTTCTCTCACGGCCTCTCAGCTATTTCTGTTTGTCTTTTCTGTTTGTTTTATATCTTTGGGAGAACATATAAAAATGATATCACAAATATCTACGATGACTAAAAACCCTTCTGAAAACAGATTGAGCCTCTGAAAACATTAATAGGAAGTGCCTACATTAAGTAAGTATATATAGGCCGGGCACAGTGGCTCACGCCTGTAATCCCAGCACTTTGGCAGGCAGAGGCAGGTGGATCACCTGAGGTAGGAGTTCAAGACCAGCCTGGCCGACATGGTGAAACCCCATCCCTATTAAAAATACAAAAATTAGCCGGGCGTGATGGCGAGCACCTGTAATCCCAGCTACCTGGCAGGCTGAGGCAGGAGAATCACTTGAACCCAGGGGGCAGAGGTTGCAGTGAGCCAAAATCATGCCACTGCACCTAGGCAAATCCAGCCTAGGCAACAAGATTAAAACCCTGTTTAAAAAAAAAAAAAAACATAAATAAGGAAGGGTGTGGTAGCTCATGCCTGTAATCCCAGCACTTTGGGAGGCAGATGCAGGCAGATCATGAGGTCAGGAGCTCAAGACTAGCCCGGCCAACATAGTGAAACCCCATCTCTACTAAAAGTACAAAAAATTAGCCGGGCATGGTGGCGGGTGCCTGTAATCCCAGTTACTTGGGAGGCTGAGGCAGGAGAATCGCTTGAACCCAGGAGGTGGAGGTTGCAGTAAACGGAGATTGTGCCACTGCACTCCAGCCTGGGCTACAGAGTGAGACTCCATCTCATAAATAAATAAATAAATAAATAGGTAGATAGATAAGTAAATAAAAGTATGTATATATGAACACATGTAGTGTGTATTTTATGAAATGTAATATAGATGTGTGGAATACATACACATAATTTAAAGTACAGTCATACAATGAAGTCATACAATGAAGGTTACTGAGGAGAATGGATCTACCTTTCAGAAGGCTGTGAAGAGCCTCTACTTTCCAGGGTAAAAGCGGAAGTGTCTATGGGACAGGCAGCGCATGTTTGAGGGACCACTCTGGAAGCCCAGTGAACCTTGCAGCCATGATTCAGGGAGATGCACATGGTCCTTGAGGCAGTTCTGAAGTCCTGAAGGATGGACTTAACCTACAGGCAGGTGTTTCAGGCTGAGATGTTAAATGTTTGGCCCAATAATATTAAATCTGTAGAACCATCTGCTTCCTATGAAAGAAATCTGGAGGGTGGTGCTATGGTTTGGCTGTGTCCCCACCCAAATTTCATTGTGAATTGTTGTTCCCATAAGCCCCACGCGTGGTGGGAGGGATGCAGTGGGAGGTAACTTAATCATGGAAGCGGTTACCCTCATGCTACTCTCCTGATAGTGAGTGAGTTCTCCTGAGATCTGATGGTTTTATAAGGGGCTTTTCCCCCTTTTTCTCAGCACTTCTACTTGCTGCCACCATGTGAAGAAGGACATGTTTGCTTCCCTTCCACTATGATTGTAAGTTTCCTGAGGCCTCCCAATCCCTGCGGAACTGCAAGTCAGTTAAACCTCTTTCCTTTACAAATTACCCAGTCTTGGGTATGTCTTTGTAGCGGTGTGAAAACTGATGAATACAGGTGGGGTTCTCTTAAATTGGGATCCATACCATCATCTGCCTATACTATTTCGTGTGGCTTTGGAGCTTCAAAAAGCTAGGTCTGGACTACGGGAGGAGAAGAGCAAGACCCCATCTTCTGCTTCATCTGGCCAAAGGACTATAAAAACCTATTGTTCCGGGCTTGTGACAAGGCCACCTGGATGAAATCAATTGCTGTGGCCAAGTGCTTTGGAAATGCACCAATACATGAAGAACCACCAGGGTTACCTCATCCAGGCCATCGCATGCTAGAGGTGAGGAAGAGTAGATACCCACCATCTACCATGCTAAACAGGGGCCATCCTAGGGCAAAAAATAAAGCAGGCTTTGAATTGAGGAGCAAAAGAAATCTGTTCCCTCTGAATGGGAATCTGAGTTGCAATGATTCCTGGAGATCCCTTTAGTGCCAGTGGGTTGGCACAAATCTGATGAGGTCCTCTAGCTCTCAGAACTGCTTCTAGTAACTGCGGTCAATTGAGCTCTGCGTTGTACTTGTGTATCTTCTGGGCATTCAGTCAAGTCTTGTTAAAGCTAAGCCAGTTCCCCACATTCTATGCAGAATTAGGAGACAAGTGTCTCCTTTTCAAAGTTAGGAAAAGTGAGGCACTCATACATAGAGAGAAGGAAGCCCTGCAAAGATGTCATCTCATGAGTGTTAGGCAGAGGAACACAGGGGAGCAGTGAGGACAAGACAAAGGACAGGGATAAGACCCAAAATGGAACAAACCAATTGGTGAAGGGAACCCATCAAGGAAGAACCCAAGTAACCACGCTGAGTGAGGACCTGACATGTCCGGCCTGCCCACGTTGGCTGCCATGTCAGTGCAGGTGGGTTCCTAAGTGACATAGGTTCCCCAGGCAAACACCTTGTGAAAAGCCACAGGTTCCTCCGTACTTCAATCTCTAGTGTGTATGCCAGTTTCTCCCGTGGGCCCGATACTGGTTGAGAAAATAGAAAACTGCAAACGATAACAGCTCTGTTCATAATTGTCTAGGGTTTGTCTCAGGCCTGTGGGATCCCTCAAATCCCACCACTGAGGCTTTGGGAAACAACATTTACCCTGAATCTCCTTGGGACAGAGGAAGACATAGCTATGAATTTAGCCATCCTGGAATGTAAATGAACAACATATGATCAACACCTCAATTATCTAGGAGAAACATTCCTACATTACTCATAAAAGGTGCTAAGACAAGGTGCTGGAAATGTGTTCAGTAGGAATAATAACCCTAGTATGCTGACCATAGAATTTATCTTCAAAACTAAGACGGCTTTCAAAATACAACTTTTTATAATTATGCCTGGACACAGGCATAAAGTGAGACTCTCCCAGGCAATGGGACAATATAGTCACCCTGCACTTAATGTCCCAGGGGGCATCTGGAGACAGAATATCTGCAAAGTCCTACATCAGTGTCAGGAATGTTTTTGACAGGCAGAAGATGGATTCAAAAAAGCAGTAAGAAGTTCAATTCAGCCAGGCATGGTGGCTCACATCTGTAGTCCCAGCACTTTGGGATGCTGAGACTGAAGGATCACTTGAGCTTAGGAGTTCAAGACCAGCCTGGACAACATAGTGAAACCTTGTCCCTAGAAAAAAATTTTACAATGGCCTAGCATGATGGTTCACGCCTATAATCCCAGGACTTTGGGAGTCTGAGGTGGGCAGGTCACTTGAGGGCAGGAGTTCGAGCCGAGCCTGGCCAACACGGTGAAACCCCATCTCTACTAAAAATACAAAAATTAGCAGGGCATCATGGCATATGCCTGTAATTCCAGCCACTTGGGAGGCTGAGGCACAAGAATCGCTTGAACCCGGGAGGCGGTTGCAGTGAGATGAGATCGTGCCACTTCACCCCAGCCTGGGTGATGGAATAAGACTCTGTCTCAAAATAAATAAATAAATAAATAAAATTAGTTGGGCGTGGTGGCACACACACCTATAGCCCCAGCTACTCAAGAGGATCACTTGAGCACAAGAAGGGGAGACTGCAGTGAGCTTTGATTGTGCCACTGCACTCCAGTCTGACAGAGTGAGACCCTGAGAAAGGAAAAGAAAAGGAAGGGAAGGAAAGGGGAGGGGAGGGGAAGGGAGGAGAGAAAAGAAAGGAAGAAGGAAGGAAGGAAGGAAGGAAGGAAGGAAGGAAGGAAGGAAGGAAGGAAGGAAGGAAGGAAGAAAGGAAGGAAGGAAGGAAGGAAGGAAGGAAGGAAGGAAAGAAGGAAGGAAGGAAGAAGGAAGGAAGGAAATTCATGGGCAGTAAGGTCATGATAGGAGATTAATAAAAGTCAGAGCGAGTGGAGACATTCCTCAACTTCAAGTGGGGCATTAGGAGACAAATGTCTCTTGGTGTCTCAGTAAAGACAGGCACCATAGCACCACAGGTCTGACGCAGAGGGGTATTTTATGTCCAAAGAGAACTAGTTGCTTTCTTCCTAAGATTTCTTACTGAAAAGTTTATTTAAATTGGCTTTGGGAAGTAAGGAAATTAACGATTTAGGCAAAAGTGCCTCTTCTGTGGTGCTTCCTACTTCCTCCTTTATGGCCCTGAACCATGTAGACACCTTACACCTCCCAGCCGCCTTTACACATCTTGCTCACCCCAACTCTGTAAACATTTCCACAATGCCCCTTTGTCTGGAATACTCCTCCTTCTTCCAGTCTTACAGCCATTGAGGTCCAGCTCAGAGCCCACCTTATTCTTGAGCTTTACCATGAATAGAGCCCACTCTGAGCTCTACCATGTCCATCTCTGCTCAGGCATAAAACATCATGTACCTGTTCCTGATCATTTTGTATCTTGGGTGGCTTCTTATACCACCTTTACTGAAGCTTCCTTGATGGCAAGGGACAAGTCTTAGCAAAGTGGTGAGTAAGGAGTCAAGATACAGGTATATTAATAGCTGAAGCAGCAAAGACAATTCCCAAATAGGAGGTTTTAGAATGTCTTATCATCCAATATGTCCACTTTGAAGAACAGCAATCATTTGGATGTACCAATTCCATTTTTAATAAAAAATAAATTGCTTACCAGCTGGTGATTACCTTTGATAGAGAAATGGAGCCTGCTAGAATGTTGGGATGCTACCAGTTCTTATTCCAAGTAACACTTTTACACATAAAATAATGAAGATAAAGTCAGACATCAGTTATTATAAAAGTATTTTTCGTACCTTTGCTTTGTTCTCTAGTTTCACATTAAATTATTTATTAAGATCTATATCATCTTTGTCTACTCACTAAGCATTTAGACCGCATAATGGTCTAAAATATTATAGACAAGGCTTTCTTCCAATGATTAGTTTTAAAGTCCTATTTAACTATTATACTTAGCCAGCAATAATGCAAATGAATGTGTAGTTAAAAATATACAAGGTATCATTTTCTAGATAATTTGCTTCCATTTCCTTGATGAACACTTACTGAACTCGCACCCACCAATAAGACACCACTGTACACTCTAAGGTTACAAAGGTAAGTCATCCTTGGTTTCTGCCACTCCAAACTTTCAGGCAAAAGTAGTAGTTCTTAACTAGTGTTGAAACTAGTGGCTTCGAAAGCTTGCAGGAGATTTTTCAAAGTCTGTATTTCCAGGCTCCAACACAAGTGATTCAGAGTCAATAGTCTTGGATAGGTCCTTGGAAAGCATGTTTTTGTGAAAAATGCCCTAAGAAATTCTAATGTGTCCTTCCAGTGAAGAACCACTGGTCTGGTACAAAAACTAATCTAAGTCACATGAGTGATGCATATTATTATTAAAGTAACAATCATCTTGAATTAAAGGCAACCTTATGAACATCTAAAATGAGCATATTTTACTCATCTATTTTTGAAATCCAGGTGACGAGATGATATTTAGACAAAATTGATATTCACAAGTTCATCATAAGCCTCTGAAGTTCTTAGAGACACCTCTGAAAATGGTTTCTATATGAGCTTTATTTGCTTATTAAGACTGTATTTTGGTTCTAAAATCTGTTAATAGATGATTACAGAAATCAGTCTTTGCAACTGTGTGTCACACGTTATCATGTAACTCCTAATTATTTTACTTAATCCCCTAAAGTGGATCAACAGGACGAGCATGTTATTTGCAGCAATGTGCTGTTCACACAATAAAAACTGGCTGGGCGCTCCTTCCAGGTAAAAGTGTAATTTCAGTAAGTTGTTTGTACCTCCCTTTGATCACATCTAGGGGGAAATGCCTGTATTTCCTCATAATGGAAAGTAATACTGTTCGATTTAACTTTCATCAAACTGCAGCTGGGTCAGAAGCAAAGTAGCCCTCAGGAAATTCCACACGCCAAGAGCAGGAACTGTGTCCCTTACAAAGGGGCAGCAGGAAGGATCTGAAATGAAATGGAATTCATTCGAAAGAAGGGAGTTCTTTGGGGTTTTATAAAAGAGTGATCATTTGAGAGCTGTTGACAAGCCAGTGTGAGTTCTTTGACACAGCACTCAAACTGATAACACTTCCAACACACTTTATCAGAAATGCAGAGCACATGCTCACTCTTTTTCTCTTCCTTAATGGTAGGAAGTCAATATACGTAGCATAGTTGCTGCTGCATAGAGGTCTGTATAGAAAGGCCTGTCTTCACACTCAGAATTCTAAGAGCCACAGGCCAACTGATCAGAGACAAAAACTGGTAAAGCAGCAGTGAGAGTGACAGTCGGGATGCATTTACGAAGCTGTTTGAGAATGGGGAATGGGTTTTTGTCAACACCTGCATTCCCATGGTCTTTTTAGGCTGAAGAACTGGTGCCGCGTAGGAGGCAATGAAGGTGCCCCAATAAAGCCTGCTGTGAATTACAAGCAAGAAAGAGAAATAGAAATAAGAGATTTATAAAAGAAAGATGAAAAGACAGAAGAAGAGAGAGGAAAAGAGGAAGAAAGACTAAGCAGGATGGTGGGAAAAGAAAATCAAACCATAAGATAGATACTGAGGGAGACAAAAAAAAAAAAAGGAAATTAATACAGAGAAACAAAGTCGAAATGGAGGAAAGAAAATGAAAGCTTATTGTGGAAGACAGTGTGGCAATTCCTCAAAGACCTAAAGACAGAAATACCATTTGATCCAGCAATCCATTGCTGAGTATATACCCAAAGAAATATAAATTGTTCTATTATAAAGACACTTGCATGTGTACATTCATTGCAGCACTATTCACAACAGCAAAGACATGGAATCAGCCTAAATGCCCATCAATGATAAACTGGATAAAGAAAATGTGGTACATATACACCATGGAATACTATGCAGCCATAAAAAAAGAATGAGATCATGTCCTTTGCAGGGACATGGATGGAGCTGGGGGCCATTATCCTGAGTAAACTAACACAAGAACAGAAAACCAAACACTGCATGTTCTCACTTATAAGTGGGAGCAAAATGATGGGAACACATGGACACATAGAGGGGAACAACACACACTGGAGCCTTTTGGAGGGTGGAGGGTAGGAGGAGAGTGAGGATCAGGAAAAATAACTAATGAGTACGAGGCTTCATGCCTGGGTGATAAAATAATCTGTACAATAGACCCCCATGACCCAAGTTTATCTATGCAACAAACATACACTTGTACCCCTGAACTTCAAATATAAGTTTTCAAAAAGAGAAAATAAAGGCTTTTTGTCAAAAATGTCAAGGGTTCTTATACCTTTTGTTATAAAAAGGCATTATCTCATCTTCTGATTTTTATAACCTTATATTCCTCACTGCAACCCACAAAAAAAGTAAAATTAGAGTTATTTCAAAGTTTTCACAAATAAACATTTGCTTAAATCATGACTGTATACAGTCTAAGTCTGTGATTCCAATTATGAGGCTGAAATACAGAGGCACCCTAAATGGACAGATGATGAGTCCATGTAAGGACTGGGCTGCAGGATGGGGTGGGAGGGAGAGCAGTGTAGGATAGAGGGAGAGCTGAGTCCATTCATTCAACATTCAGCAGATGTTTGCCGAGGTCTAGGTAGGAGGTGGCATTTAGGTTGAGCCTTGAAGGTGAAAATATGCCAGCAAGAAGAGCTGGGGAGGTCAGCGTGTCAGATGGAGCTCCAGTCACCAGTGTCTTAGCTGAGTACAGAGAAGCAGGAGGAGCCAGATTACAACCGGTCTCATGAACCTTAGTAAAGATATGGATTCCTTGCTAAGCACCATGGGAATCCATTGAAGAGTTTTAAGCAAGGGAATAACACATGACTGGTGCATTTTCAAAGACCACAATCAAAGAACAAACAAGATTTTCATGTAGATTGGATGTGAGGTATGAGGGAAAGGAAGACATTACACATAGATAGTTTCAGCAACTTTGTGGGGGTGTGGTGGTAGCCAAGTGAATCAAGATTTCCATCGTTAGTATACTAAATTTGGGATGCTGAGACCCCCAAAAGGAGCAATCAAGTTGGTGGTTGGACATAGGAACATGGGTAGTTGGAAACATCAGGGGTGAAGATTTCAGTTTCAGACTCATCTGAATATGGATGGTATTAAAACTATTGGGACAAGGAAAGTGTACTTAGGGAGAGAATAGAGGGTGACAAGGCCCAGAACCAAGCTCTACAGCCTGACAGTCATGATATAAACAGTTTGGGATAGATATCAGACCATGGTCATACTAGAAAAATCAACTAAAACATAAATATCTTCATGATTTTCCCAAAGCAGAGTTATAAGGAAAGATAAGATCTCTGTGACCTGAAGAACATAAACAGCTGCAGGAGGTCAGACCTTTGGCAACGTTAGCATGGAAGAGGGAGACTTTGGTCTATCAGGAAAAAGAAAGTCTCAAGGACTCTATACAGCTCAACTCAACATTTAGATGCTGGAGAAAAAAAGGCAGAAGAAAGGGAAGGAAGGAGGGAGGAGAAAAAATGACAGTGCTGGACTTGAGAGGCTCACTTCTATTTGCTACACAACCTGGAGATTTCCCCAATGAGTTTAAAACTGTAATGAAGCGGAACTTTCTCCAAAGATTATCCAGGGATCTGTTAATACCCTCAAGTAACTGGTTACGATGACAAATAAAAGTTGGGTTTCCTTCTCTCTCCCTCCATTTCCACTCCCCTCCTTCCCTACTCTCCTAACACACATGAATAAATGCACTTACTCTGCTCTTGCCCACAACTCCAAGCTGTGCTCATTAGGATGGCAATGAAATGTTCTGCCATCATTATGGCCCTTTTAAAACCGAGACTCTGCCAACCTCACCTCCCTTGGGGCAAATGCAAAGCTGAGGGCAACCAAAAGGGGCTCCAGTCATTATCTCTGGAATGGAGTGGTCAAGCATCAGTGGAAGCACAAAATGCTGGGCTTCAGGTCATTAACTGTTTGTTTTACTGCTTGTCTCCTTTAATATTAACACTAAAGAGTCTTAAATGGACTTTGTAGTTAACACCTCATTGGGATTAATAGCAAATGGGATTTGCTTTTCTCACTTCAGTCATTTGGCTAAAGACCATTTTCTTTCCTGTTAAAGGGAAAGCATAAGTGGAAAATAGAAATTCTGACCATAAATATTTGAGCAGTAGGTGCTGGAAACAGACTGTGCCGAGTTTTCCTATTAAGACTCAACAAGTCATTTGGCACAAACCAATAACCTATAAAAATGGTTCACAGTCCACAAAGTCCCATGGCTGGCGCCAGATAGGCATGAAAGGTTTGCAATATCACAGATTCCGTCCCTAGATGGAGACCCAGGGATTTTGCATTAACTCGGGGGTAGGGAAGACAAACACCCGCAATCCCGCATCTCACCCTACAGAGGCAGCGGTGAAACAGCCAACTCCTGTGAAACACCTGTGCCAACTCTTTCAGAAGGTAGGATAAGGTTAGTGCAAAGCTAGTAAGCCGATCAGGATCCCCCTGGATTTGTGACTCAATACTTCTGGACTGGGAAACAAAACTGGAGAAATAAATCATCTCTTGACAATGTCAGGCCAGGTGCAAAAATTGCTTGATGCTGAGAGCAAACTTGAGCCAGGACCCAGTCCAGGGCGGCAATGATTACACGAGGCTTACCAACACACCTCAGCTGTGCGGACTCAGCTGTCCTTCCATTACACCTACACAGTACGCAGTTCAAACCAGGAGGTTAAGGGGTGGGGGGCATTAAATAAGCATTTAAAAAGGTGTCACCACACCCATGGACTATCACAATTATGCCTCCATCACTAAAGAATGTCACTTGCCTGGTCACACCAACTAACCCAGGATTTCATTTCGAGTCTTCTCACCTTTTACAAAAAGGCTTTTATCTACCTAAATGTTACTTGTGGTTTGCTTGCTTGCTTGTAAAGCAAGTTTAGATGCTTAAAGGAGCAAATTGCTTTTTGGAAAATTCACCCATACAGAATCTCTCCTTTTCTCTGGGTTCCTAAGTAAGGTATGGCCAAAAAATGCTCTCCAAATTAGAAGACACAACAGTACATCCCAGAAATGGTCCAGATATTTTTACCTCTGTCACTTATGTAAACCATCATGTACATTATACCTAGCTACATGACTATAAAAATTACATATTAAGTAATATCATTCACTCTAGGGAAAAAATTGTAAAGATAATGTGATGATATCCTAGCAAACATACAATCAACTTGCTATCACCTGAAGATAGACTGACTTACTCTCAACAAATCTTACTGTTAAATATAGCAATCCTTAACAACTACCTTCCTTCTTTGTCAACATCTCAGGTACACTCTGTCTATTCATCCTGCAGAGAAAACTCTAAAATTTATTTAATATCAAAATACAGGCTTAAAGAGTGAACAAAAAAACTTACATTGAGAGTCCTCCCTAGACTAACATTCTGCACTTTTCCAAAAGAAATTTCTATTCCCACAGTAAAGCATTATTGGCCACAGTGCTATATTTCTGTTTAATGTTTTTTCAAGATGGTATTCACCCGACCACACTCCTCTCTTCATTAATATTAGACTAAGTTATGTGTCCTAAGTCAAATCATTTGTCCTAGCTGAATAATTTGAACTATGGGAATAACTGCTAATTGCCCACTGATACCCATTCTCCTCACATGCCTGTAATAATGGAATGTGGAGTTTTTGCTGTGAACTGGGCCACCCAGCTAGAGTAAGTTTCTCCTCAGTGACCAGTGAGGCAAAGTACAGCAATACCGTATTGTACATTTACAGGGACCGAGCATGCGCCCTTCCTATTGGCTGAAATGCCAATGTGATTGTGACAGCTGGGACAGCCAGTTTGCATCCAGAGATGGAACCCATATGTTGAGAGCACGGAAGGGTACTCTATCGGTCCTAGACCAACTACCTCTTGATGGCAACAGTGGGGAGAAATTAACTTGTAGCTTGTTTGAGCCACTGTATTTGAGGTCACTCTATTACAACAGCTTATCCTGTTCCCTAAACAATATAGGCCTGTAAATAAATCACACAAAACTCCTCCTGGGCCACATCCCACCACCTCTGCCACTTGACCCAGAAAGAATCACCATTTAGCTACTACTTAGAGTCATAAACACAAAACACTAACTCCATCACATCCGTTTCTCCGTCTTCTTCCTTAGTAGTGACAAAGCTGAGTAGTCATCAAGGTGGCTCACTTTATATTGAAGAGGCAGGAGTGGGAACATCAGCTTAGCAAAAGTATCTAATGTCATTTCTCTGATTAAATAGGGATATATGAAATATGCATATAAACATGTATATTCTATAATTTGATTTTTAACACTTTATGTATTCTGTATAGAGTATGTTTCATATAACAGAAGTGGTAATTGCCCATAATATCTACTCATTAATTCCAAATGAATGCTTCCTGATTAGTGGCTTTACTATGAACATTTAAATGAGATACCATGCTCCTGTGCTGACACAAGGGTAATGGAAAGATTACACCAGGCTCTGCCACCAGATGGCCCGAGTCCTCACCAGCTCTGTGACTTTGAGAGAGTTAGTTATACCCTTCATGCCTTGGATTTCTTCTTTCTAAAATAGAAATAATAGCATTATCTATTTCCAGGGGTGGTTGTTATGATTAAAGGTCTTAATATCGGAATAGTTTTCAGGAAAGTGCAAGCATTATGTAAGGACACTATACATTATCATCAACATCATCACCCCATCACCATCATCATCCTCCTCACCCTATCACCAGCATCATAAACATCATCACCCCATCACCATCATCATCATCACCCCACCACCATCAACATCATCACCCCATCACCATCACCATCAACATAATTTATTTTTATTTGATACATACTTCGATATTTATTATTCTTACTTCGGGATATTATCTTTACTTCTGGATATGATTATATTATTACGCGATTATTATTACTTTACGATGATATTATTATCGACATTTATTATTATCTTTTCTTAATTTCGACAATTTATTATTATTATTATTATACTACTTCCCCGACATTTATTTTTCTTTTTACTTCGGATATTTATTATTACATTTTACTTTATTATTATCTTTATTTTATTTTATTTATCTGATTTGATTTATTTACCATTATTATTTTATTTATTTGATTTTAATGATGCCATTTGACGATTTTATTTATTATTATTTCGACATTGACATTTATTATTTTGACGATGACATTTTATTTATTATCTTTGAGATTTATTATTTATTATTATCTTTATCGACATAACATCCTCACACCATCACCATCATCAACATCCTCACACCATCAGCATCATCATCAACATCATCACCCCACCACCATCATCATTCTCCTCACTCCATCACCATCATCATCATTCTCACCCCATCACCATCATCCTCATCATCCTCATCCCATCACCATCATCATCTCATCACCCCATCACCATCATCATCCTCCTCACCCTATCACCAGCATCATCATTACCATCACCCTATCACCATCATCATCATTCTCATCACCCTATCACCATCATCATCAGCAGCAGCAGCAGCAGCAACATCAGCAACCAACATGCATTTAAAATGGAGTCCCGCTTATTGCGTTTGAGTGGCTATAATGAACGACCATAGACTGATGGCTTTAAAACAAAGGAAATCTATTGCTCACAGATCTAGAGGCTGGGAAGTACAAGTAGATTGAGTGTCTGCTGAAGGCCCGTTCCTGGCTCACAGATGGTCATCTTCTCTCCATATCCTCACATGGCAGGAGAAGTGAGGGAGCTCTCTGGGGTCTCTTTCCAAGGGCACTAATCCTATTAATGAGGGCTCAGCCCCTGTGACTGCATCACCTCTCAAAAGCCCCAGCTGCAAACACTCCTAGTATTGGGTGTTAGGATTTCAACATATGAATTTGGGGAGGACATAAACACTGAGTCTATGGCAGGTCCTAAGTGGAACTTAGAATTGTTATAAGTCTGAGGAAGAGGCTCTGGAAAAGTTTGTTCCCTGAGAAAACAGCAATGCCAGGATGAAAGCATGGAGGTCATTCAGAGAGTCCTCTAACTAAGCCCTTCTCAAGTCAAACCTATGAAATGGAATTTGTTAAATGATTGCTACTCTTTAAAAACTATTGCTAGAATTTTAAAATAATGTCCAAATAAAAGTATACCATACATTCAAATACAAGTAAATGACTTTTACTATCTGCCATTTTGAATAGTTCATGCCCTGTCTCTCCATGAAAAAGCTTAGGCTCTAGGCATTACTTACAGTTGTAAAAAATATGTGAATAAACAAGATATGGCTATAATTCACAGGATTTGAAAGACTTTTTTAAAAAGTATAACCAGAAACAGATACATGAGAGACTGGTTGGCATAATGGTATAAAAATATTCAATTTATAAAATCCTTTTTTGAAGCAAAATTTACAAGCAGAGCTGTCAAATCTCCCCATGTGCCTATTTCTCACATTAAGTAATCTCCATTTAGCAAAAATATTTTTTCATTGCCTGTAAGAACCACATCATAATTGGACACCTTTTTAAAATGCCAGTTTCTGAATACCCATTGGTAGAACATGAAAATTAATTTGCACTTTCCTTTGAAATTTTGTTGGCTTGCACAGAATACACAATTAAAATTCTTTAATCTCTTTTTCAATGTCTATTTGATCACCTTTTCATAATCAGTTCAAATTTTATCACTTTATCTCCCACTAGTACAGTTTCAACTTAATAAATCAATTTTAAATTACTGTAGCACTCATATCCAATCGCCTACCACATCTGGTCATTAATAGTCAATGAATGCCTCCTGATTAATGGCATTACTATGAATGCTGAAATAATAATCACTTCTCTGTGTTGATGTGAGGGCCAATAGGAGATTCTAAACATAGCTAATTGGGCTGCAGATGACTTCACAAACGTTAGGGAGTCAGGGAATCAGGTCTTCAGATGAGCTAACATGAAAAGCTGTTGACTGACATGTTTACCTGCCTGGCTATTGCAAGCACTGTGAACATGATCTTTCAATTGTCTTTGTTCTAATACAGCTCTTTGCTCCACGTTGATTTAAAATCCCAAGTTGAAGCGGTCAAGGTCATGTGAAAAAAGTTACCTGAATTTTCAAGTGTTCAATGAGATTTCTAATTTGGGTTGCGTTTGCTTCTTAAATTATGCTTAACAACTTTATTTTTCAGTGCATGTATTTATTGCACTAAAAATAGAACTAACCAGTGTATTGCAATGAAGCCCTAATGGTGCACCATGATTTGAGAGAAGAAAAACTGCAGAGGTATGGGAAGGTTGACTCTGACTCAGCCTGGGTTATTTCTAGTTCATATTAGCATTTGCATCACGGGTGCTGTCATACCCTCAGCCTCAGGCCTCAAGAAGCTCTCAGACAGTATTCCTTATTTTTCCACTTGCTGGAGCTCCAGAAAGGTCTTCAGCACCCAGCCTCCCTCCCATCAGGCTCACAAATACCTAGAATCTGCAGTGACTCATAATTGCCTAAAGAATTTATTTAATCAAGTGTAACTTAGGCTTCAAGCCACCTGTGGGTTTACCTGCTCTCCCAGATGCCTGTTGGCCAGGTATGGAAGCTATTGACTTGGGGATGACTTCTTTTTCTGCAATATTAAAATGCATATATTTTCACAGGGATCCTATACCAGGATAAATGTGTTTTTCAACTCCTTCCCTTCAATGTCTCCTCATTGCCACTAGGATCTTATCATGGCCTCCACAGCCCAGCATGTCTGACCCAGGCTACCTCTTCACCACATCTCCACCACCTTCCTCCTTACTCTCCAAGCTCCAGCCTCATGGCTTTGTTGCAGTTCCTCTAATATTATGCACTCCTCCAACAACAGGGCTTTTGCACGTGCAGTTCCAACTTTCTGCCTACAAGGGGTTTTCCCCATTGCCTAGTTAGTATCTCAGCCAAATAGTCCTTCTCCAAGGTATGTTATATTTTTATTATCAGCTACAGTCATAGCAGTGTGCTGATCACAGTTGTAATTTTCTTTTTATTCTACACCCTACTAAAACCTGTGATTCATGAGAGCAGAGACTTTTGTCTGATTTGTTCATTGTTCTATCACCAGCTCCAAGCAGGTGCCTAGTGTACCGCAGGCACTCAGAAAACATTTTGAAAGGGAAGGAGGAATATGTGAACACACAAATACAAGAGTGTAAGTGAGCTGACTGTAGTCATAGCAAATATGAGCATACAAGAGAGGCAAAGTGGCAGAGAGAAACAAGGAACCCAGAAAAGAAAGCTGGTAGTGATGACAACCAACTGGCTAATGGCTTCAGTGCAGGCAGTCACCAAAAACCGCTCTGACCATAGACCAAAGTAACTTCAACCTTAACCAGGATTACATATCCTGAGCACAGAGCCCCAAGCCAACTTAGGTAGAAGGCCTCATTCTAAACGGTGCCTTGCTGCAGACCATGAACAAGGCCACCGATCCTGCTTTGAGGGTTTACCAAGAAATAATGAATTACTGATTGTCCCTGTTCCCAATCAGCTCTCTCCTGAAATTAAATTCTGTAATTCAATGTGACTATCAGCTCAGGAGGCTGAAAAGAGTCTCCCTTATCTGTCCAGAACAGATTTTATTTATGCTTCAGTCTCTACAAAAGTCTTGCATTGCTATCTGATCATCAATTCTTTCTGTAATAGTCAATGAAGCAAATTAAAAATTCAATCCCTCTCCCTTACAGTCTTTACTGTCCAAAATCCCAGTCTGAGTGTGAACAGACCACCTTCACTATTAGCATATCTAACAGGGATCACAGCATAAAAGACGGAGGTCTGAAAACAAAACTAAACAAAAATGAACCTTTGTTCCCATTCCAAAGAAAGAAAAAATCATCAAACATATCAAGTAGATCTCATGCTTTTCTAGTTTCCATTTCTTTTTTGGCTTTTAAGCAGTGTTCCAAGAGGCCCTTGCTCTCATTTTATTTACTTTTTATTGTTTTAATATTTTTAGAGATGATGTCTCACTATGCTGCCCAAGCTGGACTTGAACTCCTGGGCTTATGCAATCTTCCCACCTCAACCTCCTCAGTAGCTGGCACTACTGGTGCGCGCCATTGTGCCCAGCTTCTAGTTTCCATTTCTAATGTCATTTGTAGGCCCCTGCCTGGGGAAGGGCTGCCTGCAGTATAGGAGAGAGACCTGACTCCGCAGTAGGAAACGCAGGCTTTGGATTCAGGCTTATTTGTAGGAGTCAATCAATCACACTTTAATATTCTAAAGGAAATGATTTATAAAATACAAATATTGCACTAATAGAAAATAATTTTTTTATTTTGCAATTGCTTTGTATTCATGGATATTAACTATTTATACCATATACTCATTATTATAATTATAGCATTATTTCTAACTCTAAATGCTTCTTTGCAAACCAATTGTTTCTTTAACGCATCCCTACTGACCTACATACTTACTTTTGCTTGCTCCAAGCTATACATTTCCCTTTTTTTCTTTCACTTTATTATCTGTAGAGATGAGGTCTCTCTATGTTGCCCAGGCTGGCCTCGAACTCCTAGGCTCAGGCAATCCTCCCGCTTCAGCCTCCCAAAGTGCTGGGATTACAGGCATCAGCCACCATGCCTGGCCCCAAGTCAACAGATCATTCTTTTATAATGATCTATTATAGCTACCAAATCTTGTAAACAACCTATGTGCATATACATATCTGTGCATCACTGTATGTGTGTGCCTATGGATGGATGCGTATCTATGTGTGTGCATATACATATCTGTGCATCTGTGTATGTGTGTGCCTATAGATGGATGTGTATCTATGTGTGTGCATATACATGTCTGTGTATCTCTCTATGTGTGTGCCTATGGATGGATGCGTATATACGTGTGTGCATATACATAAATGTGCATCTGTGGTTGTGTATACAGTCATCCCTCAGTATTCACAGGAGACTGGTTCCAGGAAACCCCACAGATACCAAAATCTGAAGATTATCTAGTCCCTTATATAGGCTGAGCACAGTTGCTGAAGCCTGTAATCGCAGCACTTTGGGAGGCAAAGTGGGCGGATCACTTGAGGTCAGGAGTTTGAGACTATCCTGGCCAACATGGTGAAACCCAGACTCCACTAAAAATACAAAAGATAATAGCGCATGGTGGCTCATGCCTGTAGTCCCAGCTACTCAGGAAGCTGAGGCAGGAGAATCACTTGACCCTGGCAGACAGAGGTTGCAACAAGCCAAGATCAAGCCACTGTAATCCAACCTGGATGACAGAATAAGACTCCATCTCAAAAAAATAAAAAATAAAAATTTTTACGTTCTCTATATGAGATGGAGTAGTATTTGGATATAACCTATGCACATCCTCTGATATACTTTAAATCATCTCTGGATTATTTATAATACCTAATAGAAGGTAAGTGCCATGTAAATTATTATTACACTGTATTGGTTTTTTATTTGTATTATTTTTATTGTCACATTATTATTGTTTATTTTTTATGTTTTTCAAATATTTTTGATCCACGGTGGTTGAATTGGCAGATGTGGAATCCACAGATAGAGACGGCTCACTGCACTCAAGTAAGTGCTCCCATGGATGCATGCCTCTGTGTATGATGGATGGACGAATGTGTCCACATGCATCGATGCATCTCGACAATGTATTCTACAAAATATGATCAGATGCACAAAACCTAAAACAAGTCCAAACCAAACGTTTCAGAGGCCATACTTTCCTTCCAGAGATCTCCGTGATTCCAGCTGGCTGTAACACTTACTGAAACCAGATCTGTCCCTGGACGTTCAACTGCATAAGACTCTCGCTTATCACTTTTGCTAGCTGGTTTTTTGGTTGTTTCCCGTAAGCAAGTTGGAGTTGGGTTTCCACACTTACAAACTAATTCCTCCTGACTATTTACCAGGAATTTAATAGTTACTGAATTTATTCAGTAAACATTTATTCGTACCTACTATGAACCAGGTACTGAAATAAGAGATTGTGATGCAACAGTAAGCAAAACACACAAAGTTCCCTGCGTTCATTGTGCCTACATTCCAGCAGGAGAGACAGGTAACAAATAGGTGTTATAGTCTATATGAGAAAGTGGGCCAGGCACGGTGGCTCACGCCTGTAATCTCAGCACTTTGGGAGGCTGAGGCTGGCAAATCACCTGAGGTCAGGAGTTCAAGACCAGACTGACCAACATGTTGAAACCCCGTCTGTACTAAAAATATGAAAATTAGTCTGGCATGGTGTTGGGTACCTGTAATCTCAGCTACGTGGGAGGCTGAGGCAGAAGAATCCTTTGAACCTGGGAGGCAAAGGTTGCAGTGAGCTGAGATTGCGCCATTGCACTCCAGCTTGAGCAACAAGAGCAAAACTCCGTCTCAAAAAAAAAAAAAAAAATCGAGAGTGATATATTCTATGGGGGAAAAGAAAGCACGGCACAGGCATGTGGAGCATTAGGGGCACGGGAGAGGAGAAGAGGGGGTTGCAGTTTTACAAGAGTGGAAGTTAGACTGAGAAGGTGATGAGTAAACAAAGAGGCAAAGCAAGTGGGGGAGGGAGTCCAGGTGAGGGCGTGGCCAGTGCAAAAGCCAAGGCACAGGGATGCCTGGGAAGTTCTGGAAGTGGTGGGAGCACGGGGGAGAGGAGGGGAAGCCAAGATCAGAGAATTAAGGGGCAGACATGGCAGATTTTGTCTGTGTTTAAGTCTTGGCTTCAGCTCTGAGGGAAATGAGTGCCACTGCAGGACTGTGAGCAGAGATGAGACATAAAATGGCCCTCCCCAAATATGGTCCCCGTTGTAGGGGCCTGGGGTGAAGCGGGGAGGCCAGTGACGCAGCTTCTGCAATAACCTAGGTAAGAGAGGCTAGGGGTTGGGCCATGCTAGTAGCAGTGAAGGTGGAGAAATGAGGTCAGATTCGGGATCTGTTGAAGTTTGAGCCCAAGTGTCCTTCTGATAAATAGATGTGGAAAAGAATAAAGTTAAGGATGATGCCCAGGCCTGGGCCTGATGGGCAGGAAGGAGGAAACTGCCTCATCAGAAGAGGGAAGCCACACTCAAGAGTTTACTGCCATTGAAATCTACTTACTGCTAAAATCTCAAACCTTGAAATTCCCTCTGGGATTTGCTTTTCCCCTCCTACTCCCTCTCACCATCTGTCTCCAGCTCCACCTCTCCCTTACTCGTCTTTGGCTGGCTCACTTTCTCCTCCCATGTGATACACACAGCTCAACACTCACGTTTACCCAGATCCCTTCTCTCGGCTCCCCTCGTCTTCTCTCTCTGTGTGTTCCTTCCTCCCCAGCAGCTTTCATTCTGACCTCCCTACTGAAGACTCCCACCCCTGCACTCAACTTCTAGCCCTGGCCTCCCCCTGAATTGGGGTTCTGCACTTTTAACCGCCTGCTGAATGCCAAAACCACATCCAAACGCAATGCAGCAGTTCTTTTCAGAAAAGAGCCTTTCCTTCTAACGTGGTATATTCCCATTGATGAGAGCTCCCCACCTGAAATCCTGATGTCTGTCACTCTTGATTCTGCCACCTCGTTTCTCAGTGCTTCCCTCACACACGAGCACGTCTAGAGTCGACCTTGACAGTGGTCCTGACACCCATAGGCCTGCTTTTGCTCCCACTTCCCACCCGATTCTGGCTCTTCATTTCACCAAAAGCTACTCCATAACACTCCCCATGTTATATCTCCACCACAGCCACCACCAGCACCCCCTGCCCTGCTTAAAACCCTGTATCACCACTGCCTACAAGCTACATACAGATCTCAACACAGCACACACACCCCCTTTGCAGTCTGGCTGTTACATCCTATACCCTTGTTAATTTTCCATAACTTTCCACTGCCCTAGCCAAATTGTCCTATTATTTCTGAACAGAGCATTCTCCCTCCCGTGTTGTTGCTCACACCGTTCTCCTTTACCCCGAATGCCTTTCCCTCTCATACCTCCTCTTCAGTTCAAGGTCAACTTCAAGATACACCTCCAGTCTAAAGCCTTCACTTGTCCCTTGGTGACTACTCTTACCTTGCAATGTGAATTCATGTAGACCCTAAATGGACTGTACAGTTCATCTAATATTGAATAGACACTCCTTGATCTTCTGATTAATCTCCTGATATGCAACATCATCTCAAAATCATTAACATCTAACAGAGGAACAATTACGTGTTACATGAATGATAGCAACTGCCCCTCACCTCAGCTTGAAAGGCAGAAAGACCAGCTTGCTGGGTCATCTCCCAGTCAAATTCTTTGCAGTGAAGAATCCAAGTAATGAAGGAAATAGAGAGAAGAACCAAAAACAAACAGAGAGGCTACAGTGACATATAAAGCACAGTGTTAAAGGAACAGGACAAGAAGAGAAAGGAAAGGAAAGCCTCAAAGGCCGAGACATTGGGAAGCAGACTTTGATAGTGTGAGAGAAAATTTAAGAAAGCAGGTGCCAAACACATGGAGACTATTAAGAGAAGAGGAAGGACAGGATAAGATGGATGCCATTTTTTGCTGCACAACAGGAATGCATTTTTCCCACTCTTATTCATAATCCCTCAAAAAGATGAGTAAAGATACAGTGTTTTAATTTTTTTGAGGGGGGGGTTGTTTGAATGTGACTTTATGAACAAGACTAGGACATAAGACACCAAGATTTATCTGAGTTACATAATGAGTATAACATGTTTGTTTGGAGGCTAAAATCTCTTAAAGTCAGGGATTGGGACCTGTTATTTCTTGTATTCCCAGTCCTGGGAAGAGTGTCCTACATGTAGTCATTAATCCATAAATGTTAGTTGATGATAAACAAGGATGCAGATAAATGAGCAGATGATGTGGTCCCTGTTTTTTATCATGGAATGTTCCAGAGGCTGTCATCTGTTATTAGCCATGCAGCCAAACAGCATTTGTCATGTATTTATTTAAGGAGATTATCCATTTGTCTACCAAGCAAATATAACTTTTGTAGGTCAAACTCACAATTACGGCATTAAAACAGGACAACCATGTGAGGATTGCTTGTGAAGGATGCACGTGAATACCAAAAATATCATGGCATTCAAAACCCAAATGTCAGAGAGAGCATTTGAGATGAGAAAGCAAGACAGCATTTTCAAAATGCAATCCCAATTATTTATATTCTTCAAAAACTAGCCAATTTTCTTCTGCTGACATGTTTGACTTTGGTCCATTTTCTTGATGCTCTGAGTTTTATACCCAAGATCTTTGTGAGAAACAATTACAACTACCATGATTTCATGTAAAAAGTAAATGATCATCTCTAATGCCTCTCTGATGGGTTTTCAAAACATCTGCATTTTCTGAAAAATCCTTCCTTCCATTCTCATGCACTCATTCTGACCTCATAAAAAGTCTATGATAAAAGGTACTTAAATATCTACCTTCAGGAGATTGTAGTGGAAAAGCAAAAGGATCACAGAGAAGGAAATGGAAACGAAATCAGGAATTGCAATCTTCTGGAATATGACTGTTCTCTGCATAACATTAAATGAGAGGAATGTCACTAGAACTTGACAATGTGATAGCATCCATGAAAGACCATGAAAGCAGCAACCACTCGTTTATTTCCTACCCTTCCTGGCCATTCCACATTGACTATGACATGCAAATGCAGTAATACAATGAAACCACTACATTTACCATTATTGTGATGTATAAATGCAATATTATGATGAAACCACTTAAATATCTTCTGCTTAGGGAGATTTGTACTGTCCTTTTTCTGAAAAGTGTTAATGATCACTGTTTTTTCCTTGAGGAGATCCCTAAAAGTCTCAGATTCTTAAGGAAGTTGCTAAAAGGTAGACACAAATTTCAAGTTGAATGCCACGTGAAGGTTGATGGAAGAGGAACAACACAGAATTCTGAAGATAAACTGGCTGTCCTGAGCAAAAACTGGAAGAAAGTTAAGGACAATGGGATAATGTGTATCAAATGTGCCATTAAAATATAAAAAACCTTTGATCCAGCGAATTCCATATCTAGGAATTTAACCCAAATAAATCATCAGAGAAGACACAAAGATGTGGTTATACCAACATTTGAAATTCTGCCCAAAGAAGCAGAAGAAAGGAAGAAAGAAAGGAAGGAACTAATTGTGTAACAATAGCCCTACTGATAATAAATTATAGTACATTGATTCAATTGAACCCTATACCACCATTAAGAAAACTGTTAGAGATTTATATTTATTAACATAAAAGATTGTCAGTGAAACATTAAATGAAAAAAAGCAAATAACCAGACAGTAAATGAATGTATTCTTCTTTCCAAAAAAAAGTGTATGTCTATATACATGCACCGTCATGCAAAGAAAAGGAAATATCACAAAATGTAAACACTGGTTGTGAGTAGAGGGGCAGGTTATAGGGGAAGAAACCCATTTTTCTTATATTTCTTGTGTATATTACTTTCATAATAAATAGACAATAGAGTCTTTTTCATTCTTCAAAAGAAAATAAATTACCTTGTTGAAAGAAAAGCATATTTCCAGAGGATTATATATTTTGTCCTAAGAAATTCTCTTTCCTGCTGTCTTACTCTTTCTTCCTCTCTCCAAAGAAAGAGAAGAGATGCTACAAAGGAGCAGAAATTTGGCTATAAAAAAAGCAATTTAAACAATTACTTTCTTAGTTGAAATTTGCACTGACAGAAGCTAAGAAAAGCTTTTGACAGTAAGCTGGCAAAGCCCTGAGAAAGTTTGTCTCTAAGTTAAAAGAAAAAGGGAAAGTCTTAAAGAAATACTTAATCAAATTCCACAGACAAGATTTCAGTTAAAATTCATGAGTATTAAGAGATAAAGTATTTCTTTCTAGAATTAAGAAGAAATGCTTTAAAACGTAAAAATAACTTATTATTTAATTTTCATAAATTAACCTGTAAATAAACTGCACTCGCTTTATTTTTTTAAATAGAGGGTTGATGGGGAGAGAGAGAAAATGAGGCAGAGTGAGGAAGGAGAGAAAGGGAGAATTTATGGTTTTCAAGACGTATCTTCAGTTTGCTTCTCAAAACCAGGCAATCCCCCACATACTGGATCAGGCCCAAACTAGAATATCTGCAACTGCTCTGTTCTATTAAATTTTGAAACTGATGCTCAAAAACTGCAGAAGCATCTTAGTAACTCACGACAGTGCCCTTCCACATGGACTCAGACTGGCTTTACTGTACCGCGGGTTGTCCTTTACTTCTTGATAAATTCCTAGGATTTGCATAACGTTTAGTGCTCAAAAAATTTGGCTGAGAGCATTGTGAAAGTCTCCTGAAGGGCCAGGCGCGGTGGCTCAAGCCTGTAATCCCAGCACTTTGGGAGACCGAGACGGGCGGATCACGAGGTCAGGAGATCAAGACTATCCTGGCTAACACAGTGAAACCCCGTCTCTACTAAAAGAAAAAATACAAAAAAAAAAAAAACTAGCCGGGCGAGGTGGCAGGCGCCTGTAGTCCCAGCTACTCCGGAGGCTGAGGCAGGAGAATGGCGTAAACCCCGGAGGCGGAGCTTGCAGTGAGCTGAGATCCGGCTACTGCACTCCAGCCTGGGCGACAGAGCGAGACTCCGTAAAAAAAAAAAAAAAAGAAAGAAAATCTCCTGAGGAACTACCAGGTCCATTGGAGGAACCAGGGATCTTCCTTTCCAACCGGACAGCCTTGGTAGGAAGAGAAACATCTTATCCATCTGTGATCACCTGCTCCAGCACCACCGCAGCCTGGGAAGCCCATCCCAGCGGGGCCACTGGACCTTAGACTGCCAGCTCCAGGGACAGACGTGTCCAGAATGGAAGGCTCAGGGTAACACCACAATCAATAGGTACCAATAAGTAAATCATGCTGACCATGACAATATTTAGGAGTAGGGCATATAGAAATAGGGCATGGAGTTCAGGCCAACTAATTGTTTTAAATCCTAAAATCCATTAAATAATAAATGAAGATCAAAAAGAATAATCTTGATTGCTAAGAATATTAATATGAGGTCTCGATTTAAGTAAAACTCAAATTTCATAGAAATCTTTGAACGAAGCAAATGTGAGCTATCAGAATTTGATGTAAATTATGCCATTCAGGGAAGCTTTATATTTCCTCTGCTTTTGTTCTTTTCGAACTATTGCTTTGACCATTCCTATGGGTCTCCCCGCTACACTCCCCACCCCATCATCGCAGGGAGCTCAACAGACCTTACTCAACCGTGGTTTTAAAATGACCATGAAAAGGTGAAATATTTGCATTTTTTAAAAATCTTAAGCTTTTAGTGAAAGATGTTAACGATTCTATAGATGGTATCTTTTCTAGACTTTCTTCAACTGTTTTACCCCTGGCCCCCAGAGCAAGGTATCTTAGAGGACAAAATGTAACATTCCCAAAAGAATGATGAAAAGTTTCTCTCTCTCTCTCTTTTTTTTTTTTTTTGGATTTGATCCTCTAAAATACTTTTAATGTAATATGTAATAAAAAGGGGGAATGAGGATTTAAATGTCACAGAGGTGGGTTGTGAAAACCTACAAAGAATTCTTAACGTTGACATTTTGCAGTTGGGAATTTCCTTCACGTGGCATTAGGAAATGGCAGAATCACTTTTACATAGGAACAAAATTTAACCAGTCAAGTGACACCCTTGTGGTCATCATGGTTGCAAGAAGCTATGGCGTGGTCCAATCTCTCTAGAAGCTTACAGTTTAATTAAACATATAAAATCATCACGCCAAAAAAAGTTGGTTGGCGGGGAATGGAGAACATTCTGATGCTACTTTGTGTGACACTGGCTGTCAATGTGATTAGCAGAAAGAAATGTGAGACGCATGACTGGTAAAGCAAAGATTTTATAAAAGAAGGGGAAGGGAGTCAGAGTGGGGAGAAACAATGCCAGCTGTACGGAGAAGAACCAGTGGGAAACCCACAGAGCTGAGTTAGGTGAACAGCTAGGAAGGCTGGCCAGCAAGCCAAACCACAGGGTTCAGAGGCAGGAAAGACACAGCCCCAATCTGGGCTGGCCTTGGTATCTAAGAACAGGTCATGGTCCAAGGCAGAACTACTGGGACTATCATGAAATCAGGGTCCAGACCACAGAGAGGGGAACCTGCCACAGATGCAGCAGCTAGTCAGGGTAAGAGTCATGAAGCTGGGACTGTGCGCAGTGGGACTTTATGCATAAGGAAATCAGGTTTTGCTCTAGGAAGCTGGAGGAAGCTTAGTGTCTATGCATTTAGAGGAGAATATTCCAGTTCAATGTACAACCAAGGGGCCAGGGACCCCAGGAAACTTGATTTGAATGGTAAGATATACATGGGAACTCCCTCCACCAATAAAAGCTAATAAAGTACTGCAGGCTTGTTTGAGAATTGGCCAGAGACTAGAGGTTTCATGTAACTGGGCAGGTCTGGAGAATACAGAACCTGACATGAGAATGAAAGGGGCGGTGATAGAAAATGGGCAGTTCTAGAAGGGTGGATAGGCCGGGTGCCATGGCTCACGCCTGTAATCCCAGCACTTTGGGAGGCTGAGGCAGGCGGATCATTTGAGGTCAGGACCCCATCTCTACTAAAGATACAAAAATTAGCTGGGCATAGTGGTGGGAGCCTGTAATCCCAGCTACTCAGGAGGCTGAGGCAGGAGAATCACTTGAGCCCTGGAGGCAGAGGCTACAGTGAGCAGAGATCACGCCATTGCTCTCCAGCACGGGCAACAAAGAGAGATGCTGTCTCAAAAGAAAAAAACAAACAAACAAGTAAGTGTGGATAAAGCAGATATGCCCTGCCTGAGTTTTCTGATCCAAAGGAGAAAATTCCAGGGAGAACAACTTGTTAGAATATTCCAGGGTGCCAGTGTGCTAGTAAGAATTTACATTCAGTAAAGATGGATTACAAAAGATGAGTTAATGCATTTTAGAGAATCAACCCAGCTTCACTGCATCAGAGCTGGGACACAAAGATCCTGAAAAATATATAATCAATAAAGATACTATCAAGTTAAAAAATATTCCAAAAATTTAAGTGTCCTGCCGACTATCTTATTTCTTTATATCTTAACTTACTCTATAAGATCTGAGAGGCTCATGGAAATACGTAAGATTAAAGAGTGAAATTCAACTTAAGTGAATATTAGAGGCAGAGAAAATCTCACCTAAAGTCAGAGTGTACAGAAAAGAAACACGCAGACCCTCAGCTCTTCACAGTACCAAGAGGTGAATTACCAGTTTGGTTCTGCATCTCCCCGTGGGCTTTTCTGACAACAGAAAAACGTATGCTAAGGATCTTTCACTACCTATGGGAGTGCTTTCTTCTGACATGTCCTGGTCGGTCACTCACCCTGTCTCCTCCCATCTCTTCCCTGTAACCCTGAGTCTTCCACAGGGAGCCAGGTCCTGGCTGCTCCACATGGCCAGGAAGCAGTCACAGGAGCTGGTAGTCAGACAGTAACAAGATGGCACAGGAGGACAGTTATGGAGTGGCAGGATCTGGCCTTTTTATCTCTGGATTCCTTTTAATTCCTGAGCAGGAAACAAAAGGATTCGTCAAGAAATGGCTGAGACAAAGGAATGCACATCTAGAGACTTGATGCCTAAATTGCTAACACAGACACACACAGAAAATTAACACTGGCCACCATTCCTGGCTTCAGGAAGCCCTCCAGCCAAGCTGAGATGTTGGCAACATCTCCCACTCCTACTTTTCTACTGAAACTTTCCCCCCTTTTCAATACTGCCAGCAGCCCTTACCCCAGCTAATATAGTCCCAGAAGACATTCTCCAAAATCACTCTCTGTCAAATTTACAGAATGAGGTACTCCAGCTCCAGTTGCTTTTGAGACTTTCGTTTTAAAGGACAAGGCTTATAGGAATAGTTTACCCAGAAGGGAGGGAAGCAGAGTTCAAGAATAAGAAAACAGAGCTTTACTAAGGAATTCCAAAGAACTACCTGGAAATTCACATCGAAGACTAGAAGATCCCTCTTTTTGCTAAGATAAACAGAGAACTCAAGAAATATCATCCACACCTTGAGCCCTACCTTTACATAAATGTGTTCATATCCAAGATAAGAGGCAGCTGGGTGGAGGCAGGTGCCATGTTCAAAGGTTCTGTTACATGCTTGTTGAAATGTAACTCTCTTTCCAGTTGTGATGGCCACTAGTCCATTTCTAGCACTGTTATCAAATGATCTTACTAGCACAGACTACTGTGCCATCAAAATGCCACACACACACTGCCCTTTGTACGTCCAAAGAGAATGCTAGCCTGCCTTCCCTCTCTTTGGCAGAGTTAGCTGCTCCTTCCTCTGAATCCCATGGCCACTTATATACAACCCTGTCTTGGGCACTTGTCTAAGCTTCTGCTGCCCCATTCACTCAGAGACCACACCTAAATCATTTTTGCATATCCAGACTACCACAGTGTTTGGAAAATAAGAGGCATGCAATGCATCTTTTCTAAACTAATACAGAAGTGAATATTTCCCACAGCTCTGCTGCCTACAGATATAAATAAATAATTTAAGTTCCTCAATATGGAGACTTAGGAAGCAGGTACATCTGTCAAAGGAAATATCACTGGATGAGCAGAGAATGCTGAAAAACATACATCCTCCCACAGGTAGCTTTAAGTGGTGCTCTACAATTTTTAGGGACTCGGATATCTTTGAGAATCCAATGAGGTTTTGACTCTCTCCTGAAAAGGATGCACAGATATACCAAAGTACATTTTTGGGAGATTCAGGAGATATATGAAGTGGACTTTTGACTCCTATGACTACCTCAAAACCAGAGGCCCACTGAGCCCAAATTAGGAACTTTTGCCTAAGAATAATGGTATTTGTTGGCTGAGTATTGAGAATTCCATTTTTTTCCCTAAACATAGTATAAACTGTTAGGCTACAAAACACTGTATCTCCAAGGAAGCATCACCGTGCCAGTCGGGACACAGCATTAGGTAAGTCCATAAGAATGAAACCTTGGGGGCTGTGAAGGGCCAGAGCACCAGGACAGTCTCACTACTTTGGTAAAAGAAAAGTCTTATTCCTCCTTATACCTCCCAAAGTACCTAGTTCTTCGTGTCTTATTTCTCAAGAGAAAAACAAACAAATAAAGTGAATGCACTGCCGTAGGAACCATTTTCAAAACAAGAATCTTTTCAGGCCAGAAATGTAGACTCAAGGCAACTGAAAGCATTCTCTCTAGAGCTCCCAGGAGGCTCAGAGGAGTCACGGGCAGACTGGGAAACATTCTAATCCAGTTAAGATGTCGGTTACAAAGACCTGCAAATTGTTGGTTTCCAGGGTTCCGTGGTTAATTTCCAAGATTCCGAGGTCAATCCTGAAGAAATGACCTCAGCTCCAACAAGGACATTCTTATCAGCCATGGGTTGTACCATTCACGCCTTGGAAGTTACAGCAGATCTAAAGTTATGAGAGAAGCATTTTAGGAGGCCATACAGGAAATACCAATGGTCTGGATTAAACAGTAATGTGCACTTATAAGTTAGACATTTTAAAAAATGTACTGAAACTGTAAGAAAGGATGGTACAAATGTGTACCTAATAAAAGCGATTGAAAAAATAGTAGGCTATGGGCAGGAAAACAGAATGAAGGAAAAGAAAAAGGCAAATATAGGAAGCTAGAAAGACCACTATAAAGGAACAATGGAGGGAGGAATAGACTGGATCAAAATGAAAATAACTTCAAAGAAGAGAGAAGGGGTAAAATATCAGATAGAGGTAACAACACGAACCATAAGAAAGAAAAGTGTGCAGGAAAAAAGTCGGGGTTTCTCTGAGGCAGGCAGGGAATGTGGATAAAGCAGACAGGCCCTGCCTGAGTTTTCTGATCCAAAGGAGAATATTCCAGGGAGAATAACTGTTAGAATATTCCAGGGTGCCTCTGTGTGTATAAGAATGTAGCAGTTAAAGGAGATCTGAGAATGCACGTTGAATAGAATTGTAACCAGCCATTTTCTTCATAAACCACTCCAGAAGAGGGGGATTTCAGTGAGGCCTTAGAAATGAGGTGTGTTTAGAGGTCTGAGGCTCAGAGAGAACGGGGGTGGGAGAGGGTTGCATCCCCAGTGAGGATGGGGCTGGCAGTGAGCTGGAGGGCAGAAGTCCACTGCGCAGAATAGAGGAGAACTATGCCTGAGGGCAGGGGGCAAGATGGGGAAAAGCCTTAAAAGCGGCCCAAAGGGGCTTTCACCAAAGGAAATGGTGACCTTCAGCAGCTTCCTAACACAGAAGCCACACTCCAGAGATCTGGTTTGATCCTCACCCCTGAGATCGGCCATCACATCTAAGCAACAGCCAGTTTAAAAATACATATATATCTCATACTTAAGACAGGCAAGCCATAGCTGTTTCATGGAAATGTGACTAGAGCAATGAATTTGACTCTTTGAAAATACGAAACATCCAGCAAATGAATCATTCAGGACACTAGTGAGCGCCTCTGATGCTCCCCGTGAGACAGACAACGTTAAACAAAGGCTAATTTAGATATGTACCCCAATGCGTGGCATCAAGCAAATAACATATTTGGAAGTAACATATTTAGGGAAAACAGGACAGATAATTAAAGAGAGGACAGAAGAGTCGAAATGTGGTGGCAACACAGGAGGAAAGAAGTTGAGGCACAGAGAGAAGAACAACACACTTGGTAAAAAGTTCTATCATCTCTTTCTCTCTGCAAAACACTATAAATATTAACAAGGCAGTGGTCATGAAGGAAAACCATAAAGAAATGAACTGTGATAACATGGAAATAAGCCAAATGTAAGTATATTATCTTCATCTGGAATGAGGAACATTAGGCTCCCGGCAATAAACTTTTGAAGAGTATTTGTGTAAATCTGGTGACAGCAACCAAGTTGGTCTCCCAAAGACACAGAAGGGACTCCTCTGCTCTGTTGCCTAGAAACAGGAAAATACCTTTGGCCATCAGTTATGTTTATATTTATTTATTTATTTATTATCCAGCTGAATTTAACATTTGCGGTCCTTAGTTATGCATGTGCAAACTATCGAGAGCGAAGGGAAAGCAGGAGACAGTCAATTCCTGAAAGTGCCTCAAACTTCTCTCTAAAAAGCAAGCAGGAGGGACAGAAACACAGCAACATAATTCTGAAACTTTACTCTTCCTCTACTGTAGAAGTTTTCTTCCGCCCACCCTAGCATCGGTTTGTTTGTTAAATGAACGCCACTGTACTCTTAAAAATAGCCTGAGCTAAAACGTATTTGGGTCTAGAAAGTCCAGATTGTAAAAGTAAATTGCTTTAATAAGCTCCTTTTTAAAAATAAAACAAAAAGAGCGTTAAACACATGTCAACATAGTGAGCATCAGGCGTCTGCAAAGATTGCAAAAGATACATCTTGTTTCTTAAAGATGAAAAAATTTTATAAGAGAAGCAGCTGGCGGTGTGGAGGTGGAGCTGATTTATCATGGTTAGGAACCTGGCCGTCCCTCCCCAGGAAGAGCTCAGGACAGGACTGCTGGCTACCTTTGAAGAGAATAACACCAAAAGATCGTGATCTCCTTACAAAGCCACATAAAAGACCCAGAAAGCCCTAACTAGAAAATTTAGAAAGATATCAAATTTTCAAAATGAAAAAAAAAAAACGGTTTATCAAAATAAAGGATGTTACTCAAAATCATTGCCTTCTCCTCATAATCTAAAGTATAATTTGGGGAAAAGAACTCCTTAACATAGTTATTAATATATCAAAGGTTTAAAGATTATTCCCCCAAGGAATAATACATTTCATCTAAGATAATTTTTGCCACAAAATTTTTGGTTAGCAAAATGAGCTCAAAATATGTACGAGTTCAAGAGATTTCTTCTATCCCAAAAGAATAAATTTACATTAATACTGGAAAATCCATCTCAATTAATCCCCATCCTCAATCCCAATGTCAGTCTAAGGTCATAGTTATGTTACAACCAAAAGTAGTATAAAATGTGAACTTATACAGACGCTCCTCAACTTACAATGAGGTCACATTCCAATAAACCTAGTGTAAACTGAAAATACTGTAAGTCAAAAATGCATGTAATAGACTTGACCTACTGAACCTCACAGCTCAGCCTCGCCTAATTTAAACGTGCTCAAAACACTTACATTGACCAGCAGATGGGCAAAATTATCTAACACAAAGCCTATTTTATAATAAACTGTTGAATATCTTATACAACTTATTGAATACTGTACTGAAAGTAAAAAACAGAATAGTTCTACGGGTGCTTGAAATACAGCTTCTATTGAATGTTAACAGCTTTCAAACCATTGTAAAGTCAAAAAGTCATGAAGTGGAACCAGCGTAGGTCAGAGACTGTCTGTATCTCAAATAAGTATCTTCTGGTAACGTTAAGAACATTTTAAAGAGTAGTGATACTTTATATGTTTTCTTGAAATATTGGCTCCATGTCATACTAAACAGAAAAACTCAAATTCAATATAAAATAAAACTATCAAAACATAGAAACTACGTCCTTTTAGATAAATCTTTACAGCAGATATCATAGCAAATAACAATTACTTGAAATGCATTGGGGAGTGAAATTTAGCTTTGATTCTTGACAAGACTTTATCGCACAATTTCTGATTATCTGTCATTCATCCTGGTAGTCAAACACCAGTCTGAAGTTAAACACACTCCTCTCTTTGACAAGCCATGTTCATTCCCCAGACAAACTTCTCTTTACCTTCTTTTCACCCAGTAAAATTCCTGCTCCCCCAGCTGGACTTCCAAAGATTAAAAAAAGACCTTCTCATCAGAACAGGGTCAGTCAAACATAAAATACAATATAAATTATAGAGACCTGAGCACTTTCTTATATCCCTTTATCTTCATTATGATATTTGCATCATATTTTAGAGGGTGAGTCTAAATGCATATTTTCCATTTAGCAAAATATTTAGTATTCTCCAGAAAAATAAAAATAGAGAAAATGCCCGAGGATAATCCTTAACATTTGTCAGTTACCCTTGTATATTCGTTATCTAATTTAACCTGACCAACAACCCTGAGAGACAGGTGCTGTTAGGAGGATGCCTACCCCATCCTCCAGGTGAGGATGGTTGCAATCTATAGTCAGACAGGAGAAGGAATTAACAGCAGGATACAAGAAGCTGCTTGGGTGCGTTGGACTGGGATGCGTAGATTCTAAACTTGAGCTCAGGCCTTTGAATTGAGATGCAAGATGGAACATTATGTCAGCACACGAAGGGACCAGAGTTCCAAGTTCCAACCCCAAAGGTACTATGAGCTGGATGAGAAACAAAGACAACTGAAAGGACACAGAATGCTAAACTAGGGGAAAGGTGGTCCTCTGGGAACTGCCCAAGTGTCCAAGCAAGAGGCAGTGGGTTGGGGAGGGAATACTGAGGGTCTGTCTTTCTGGCAGCCATTTCTATACCAAGGCAGAGAAATTAGAAAACAACGAATTGGCCTGTAATCCCAGCACTTTGGGAGGCCAAGGTGGGCGGATCATGAGGTCAGGAGATTGAGACCATCCTGGCCAACATGGTGAAACCCCAGCCCTACTAAAATACCAAAAAAAAAAAAAAAAATGTAGCTGGGTGTGGTGGTGCACGCCTGTATTCCTAGCTACTTGGGAGGCTGAGGCAGGGGAATTGCTTGAACCCGGGAGGCCAAGGTTGCAGTGAGTTGGGATCGTACCATTGCACTCCAGCCTGGGCAACAGAGCAAGACTCTGTCTAAATAAAAACAAGAAGAAGAAAAGAAAACAGCTAATTGGACACAGTAGTTTGAGAAGGTTAAAACTACAGAAGCAAGTTCAAGAGAGAGTAAAAAGTTAGAAGTGATTGATGCAGGAGGGGCAGCTATGGAGGAGAGGGGCCCCAAAGAGAGCTGTAATCCCACCAGTTACTTCTGAGTTGAAGGCCCTGCAGTGGCAAATCACTGCAAGGTGCTTGCTTGAACGCCCTAAGTCAGGCCAGAATCAAGTGGTAACAAAGGTTATCCTGAGAGACCAACATCCAACACCTCAAGTTGCCCACAATTCCTGGAAAAAGAAGCAGATGAAAGACTCCAGAGGAAAACTGACGGCCAGAGCGTTCAGTACCAAAGATCACACACCTGTGATGCCTTCGCCAGGGCTGGAACACAGTCACTGGATTCCAGAGCCCAAGCCTTTTCCACTTTGAGCCACACTAGAAATATTATGTCAGGGTCAGGCTTGGTAGTTCATGCCTGTAATCCCAACACTTTGGGAGGCCGAGGCGGGCGGATCACCTGAGGTCAGGATTTGAAGACCAACCTGGCCGGGGTGGTGAAACCCCATCTCTACTAAAAATGCAAAATGAGCCGAGTGTGATGATGGGTGCCTGTAGTCCCAGTTGCTCAGGAGGCTAAGGCAGGAGAATCACTTGAACTCGGGAGGCAGAGGTTGCAGTGAGCCGAGATCGCACCAGTGCACTCCAGCCTAGGTGACTGAGCAAGACTCCGTTAAAAAAAAAGAAAGAAAAGAAAAAGAAATATTATGTTAGAATCCAGTTTTTATTCTAAAACCTTACCAAAGTGGAGGAAATAGCATTGATGGCTAGAATTCAGATTATCTGAGCAAAATTCCCTTCTTACTGTCTCAACAACAAACCAAGGTAGGGTTGAATCAGATGCAGTGTTGAGTAGAAGATTTTGGTAACTCACCAATAAAGTGATTACTCCCCAAGGTAAGCATCTCCTCCAGGAGGACCAGTCCCCCTGAAGCCTGAAGGGGGGTCACACTTCGTCCATCTATGAGGGAGCACTGTTGGAATCCTGTGGCCGTGACCTTCCAGAGCAAAATCAGTGAGGCAGTGGCATCTTGCCGAATCCTGGAAACAGGAATGATGTAAACAGAAAGCTCCTTTCAGAAAAATTCATCTTAGAACCAGTCCTTCAAATTAAAAATGAATATAAAGATGGTATATGCATCTACCAAGGTACCAGGAAATCGATGGCATAAACAGATATGCGGGCGTCCAGTAAAACTGTGCACACTCCCACTTGTTCACAGCGTACCACAAAATGAGTCACTGGTAACTCACCTTTGAGTGACCACTTTGATGAACAGTAAAAGAGTACATTGAGTTCTCTTTCAGACAAATCCTTCCATAGCCACACAACATAAAGAGTTTTGCTTAAATTTGTCATAAATGTGGACTGCAACCCAACACAGCCACCTGAGTTATGCTGCAGGCCTCCCCTGGCTCATTTTTGGTTTAAAAAAAAAACCCACAGAGATGGGCTCATAGAAAGCCCATCAACCTCAACCTCAACCCCAACCCCAACCCCAGCTGCCCTCCTGTGCCTTCCTCCTCACAGCCCAATGCTTCAGCTACTAGGAGCTACCCCAACCCAGTTCTTTCTCAGCTCCCAAGCTTTGTCTCCTTCTCCACGTTGGAAATGTGTTCCTAGCCCACATATTACCTGTTCCCAGAGACCCCTGACCACTTGCCAACATCCCAGCAGCTGCCCATTCTCCCCAGTGCTCCTGGAGAAGATCACAGTAGACTCTGCAGAGCCGCTCCCCTAGCACGGAGCTCCTGGCATACAGCAGGGGCTCAGTAAAGCTTTGCTACGTGACTAAATTCATGAGGAAATGAAAGTGTAAGGAGCTAGTAACCCCCACAAGTGAATTCAGAGCCCACAGGTCACTCGGCACTCCCATCTCACTTCGTCTGAGTCAGACTCTGCTAATTCTGTCCCGTTCTGCAGCCTAAGGGAGTCTCAGAGAACGGCAGGTTTGTCGAGAGGAAAAAAACAAAAGCATTTAACGAGATAGAAGACCAGAAAATTCGGAAAGGTTTATCAAGGTAAGATAATATGATCTAGACAAGAAAAGGCTGTCTAATGTCTTTACTCCTTCATAAGAGTAAAGGAAACTAGAGATCCTGCTCCTAAAACTAGACCAGGACCGCCGGGATTTAAGCTGTCATTTGAGCAGTGAAAGAAACTGCTTAGGACCGGGGTCCCCCTGCTGGTAGAGCTGGAAGCTGCCTCAGACTCCACGTCTCCCTCCTCTCCCGATGGGGGCGTTCCTCCTGAGCCCAAGGGGCTCCCAAGCAGCCCTTCCAGGCTCTTCCCTTGCCAGAGTGAGTTCAAGGCTGTGGGGAGCCAGGGTGCAAGAGCAATGTAACAAAGTCGCTCTTCCAAACATGTTCAGGGACTCCATTGTTTAGAAAGCCAGATAGACAAAAATGGCCATGGATACGTGGAAGAGACCTATAGTGCCTGCAGGCCCCTTAAAAGGGAGCCAATGCATCCATCTGGTTAACCAGGACACATGTTCCCAGTCTTCTAAAAATCCCCAAAGACTGGGCAGCAAATGCCCCTTAGGTTGCATGGAAAGTGTGGGGAGGGCGGCAATCAATGGCAACAGAGAAGGATGGGCAGTGCGGGGTTGTCAGCCGGCCTGAGGCACCCTAATACTGGCCCATATCCCACCCCCAGCTTTGTGCTCCTGGGCACCTGCTGACTTGAGCCTCACATAAAGCACCACACATACCAGGCCTCAGCCAGCACTGCTTCCCTATGCCTCTCCCTCTTCCCCACCGGTGACAATGGACCCTGCCATTTGAAAGAGCTTGAGTTTAAAACAAAACACTCTCTTTGTACGCTTGCTTTTAAAGAGAAAATTGTAAAAATAAATAAGTAAAAATAATCAAAAATAAAGAGAAAATTGTAATATGCAGATTTTAAATTTGGGCCAAATTATGCATCTTAATGTAACTGATCGTTCCTTAAAACCTTAAGGGGCCAATAATTTGGGAAGCAAAGCATTTAGGAGACAAGGAATCTGGCTGGGATCTTATCTAAGGCCGCACGGTTTGTCACCTCACACCAGACTCATCCAGTCCAATTTCTCAATTCCACATCTCCAGCTTGACGACCCTCACTGTAATCTCTGAAATCGCTTCCTCTAGTTTTCAAATGACAGGGGCCACACCTACCCGTGGAATCTGCTCACATTTCTCACTTGACTGGCCACTGACACACCAGGTCCATGGATGGACACAACCCCACATATAGGTCACAGCATCACTCTTAACAGTTTGTAACTCAGAATTATCTTACTTGACTGAGGTGTTCTGTGGCACTTCAAAGGTTACCAGGCGGCCACCCGCAGAGCTGTTAGAACTGGCATTCCCACAGGCAATATCTGGGATCACCTGGGAAGGAAAAAAAACTGACATGTGATTGGGGTTGTTTATAGTATAACATAATATGATAAAGCACAATTCCATGCTGAATGTCCTTCATCCCTTTTGATGATGCAGGGGTAGGGCTAGAGAGGAGATGAAGAAGTGAAGCCTTACAAACTCAAAAGAAAATGAAATCTCTGTCATTCGATGTCCTGAAATGCAACAGCTTCCCTGAGAGCAATCTACAAATTCCTGGGATTGTTAAAACTGATCAATAGGATATTGCAAGACAGGAAGCAGATGTCACTCCCTGCTCTTTTTCCATTCATTTAACAAGCAGTCATTGACCCTTGCACGATGCCTAACCTGATGGTAACCAGGAGGCCAACTTTAAGGACTAACTTACAAACAGCAGGTAAAAGCCTAATGAGTAGGCAAGTCAGCCTTCAACTTGCAAAGGGCATGTAGTATCAGGCCTGATGACTCCTCTCTGTGCTGGTGGGTCCAGGAGCACATGCTGAGGCTGGGGAGCTTGAACGCTGCCTTTCTTTTTCCTTGTAGGCTATACCTTCACTTTTAAATCATTTCCCAAAAGTATTATATGGATGTGTATTTTTTAAAAGAGAAGTTCAACTGGTGGGGGGAGGACTGTGCTCATCAAAAAGCATATTCCAAAACCTTGAGCTATGTCCAGTGAGATACTCCTGGCCAGTTTATGCACTTATTCCTCATGCCACAGTTACTGTCCTCCCCCATGTCAATGAAAATGAAGCAATATTAAAAGTATTCATCATCACAGAATTAATTGAGAACAATACAGAAACCCTCAGCAATTTCACTCCACAGCGCACACTTAGATATTATTTTCCAGAATGCCCTACAGTGAAATTCTATGGATAAAGCCCATCACTGATATTCAAAGATGTGAGTATAACTTGTTAAATTTGTATAACAGATGGCTGTTACCCAAGTCTCTAAGGCTCCAAATAACTTTATGCTTCCAAAGCATCATTACTTCATGGAAAGGGGGTAATAATATGCCTCCTGGTTTCCATCAGGTTAGGCATACATATTAACATGTCTTCCTCTGGCACTTTAAACCTGCCTCATGAACAGCCTAAGAAATAACTCATGATATAGGAAGACGAGGCATTTCTTTCTTTCTTTTTTTTTTTTTTTTTTGAGACGGAGTCTTGCTCTGTCACCCAGGCTGGAGTGCAGTGGCCGGATCTCAGCTCACTGCAAGCTCCGCCTCCCGGGTTTACGCCATTCTCTCGTCTCAGCCTCCGGAGTAGCTGGGACTACAGGCGCCCGCCACCTCGCCCGGCTAGTTTTTTGTATGTCTTAGTAGAGACAGGGTTTCACCGTGTTAGCCAGGATGGTCTCGATCTCCTGATCTCGTGATCCATCCGTCTCAGCCTCCCAAAGTGCTGGGATTACAGGCTTGAGCCACCGCGCCCGGCCTCTTTTTTTTTTTAATTGAGGCGGAGTCTGGCTCTGTCACCCAAACTGGAGTGCGGTGGCTGCAATCTCGGCTCACTGCAAGCTCCGCCTCCCGGGTTCACGCCATTCTCCTGCCTCAGCCTCCCGAGTAGCTGGGACTACAGGCGCCCGCCACCACACCTGGCTAATTTTTTGTATTTTTAGTAGAGACAGGGTGTCACCATGTTAGCCAGGATGGTCTCGATCTCCTGACCTCGTGATCCGCCCGTCTCGGCCTCCCGAAGTGCTGGAATTACAGGCGTGAGCCACTGCGCCCAGCAGGAAGACGAGGCGTTTCTTTTTTACACTTACCAACTGTAAAATAACATGACTTTAAATAAATAGATTGAAATGGCTGGCTGGGGAAAAATTTTCTTTTAAAGGGCACTTCTTTGATAAACTTGAATCAAATCTAGTTCACATTTAAGAACTGAGTCAGCCAGCAAAGAAGCATTAACATCATAACTTCAAAGCATTTATTAAAAGTCTGAAATCAGAACAAGTTCACAGTTTTGTAGGTAAGCTAAAAACATTGCCCTGCAGTCTGAATGTGGCCTTCATAAGCTGTGCGGTAATGCAAAAAAAAAAAAAGTGGGTCAACCGGTAAGAATTACTCAAGAAAATAAAAGAAGAAATGCTACTATCTCTTTTAAAACAATAAAGGAAATTTCTAGACACATTCCTTGACTCTAATACATGCTATGCAAAAATCTCTGGTTTTTTTTTTTTTTTTTCATTTACACTGTGAAACTTGTAATAATAATATACCGACACAGGTTTATATGGATGTCATACATATAAAGTATAAGATATAGAATGGAATTACACACCCCAATGTCACTTCAAACTCATGGTTTGGATTTGTTCCCCAACTCTTCTAGCCAGCAAATTTATTTTATGTCAACTTCTAGGAGTCTACTGAAAAGACTTTTGAAGAGCTTGAAGATAAAACAGCCAAACTCAAACTCAGATAGGAGAAGTTCCAACAAATAGACTTTGCTGTTGCCAAAATAAATAAAACTTGGAAGTTTCTTTGTCAAATGCATTCTAAAAATATGTCAAAATCATTGATAGCTTCTTTTTTCTAAACCCCACTGAAATACTTCAAGGTACCAAAAATAGAACCTAAATAACAACAGAAAGAAAAAATAGTTGAGCGTTGTGGTCTGCCGTGGTCTGAATGTTTGTGCCCCTCTAAATTCATGAGTGAAATCCTAACCTCCATGATGATGGTATTAAGATGTGGGGCCTTTGAGAGGTGGTCAGGTTAGGAGGGCACAGGGCTGGCAAATGAGATCAGTGCCCTTGTAAAAGACCTGAAAGAGCTCCAAAGCGCCTTCCACCATATGAGATTACAGTGAGAAGATGCGGGCTGTGAAGAAGCAGGCCCTCATCAGATTCTGAATCTGCCTTGATCGTGGACTTCCTAGTCTCCAAAGCTGTGAGAAATACATGTCTGTGATATGGTTTGGATATGTGTCTTCATATCTCACATGTGATCTCCAATGTGGGAGGTGGGGTCTGGTAGGAGATGTTTGGGCCATGGGGGCAGATTCCTCGTGAAAGACAGCACCATCCCCTTGGTGATAAGTGAGTTCATGTGAGATTGGATTGTTTTCTGGGACGTCTCCCTTCTCTCTCTTGCCCTCACTCTCACCACATGACACATTGGCGCCCCTTTGCCTTCCGCCATGATTGTAAGCTTCCAGAGGCTCACCAGAAGCAGATGCTAGTGCCATGCTTTATGTACAGCCTAAAGAACAATGAGCCAATAAATCCCTTTCCTCTATAAATTGCCCAGCCTCATGTATTTCTTCATAGCCACACAAGAATGGACCAATACCGTGTGTTGGTTATAAGCAACCCAGATTGTGGCGTTTTTGTGATAGCAGCCTTAAGAGACTAAGACACACTCCCAGGAAGGAAAATAAGGTCAGCAATGGAGGATCCTATGACATGTTCCTTTACATGACTACACTGAGCTGTCTGCCCCAAAATCTAAGGTTATCTCACCGAAATACATGTGGATACCATTCCAAAAAATAATTTGATTCATTTTTTTGTTTACTCTTTTTATACGTACAAAACCATCGCACACACAAATGCAGACAGGAATAAGTTTAGGGACATATTTTGCTCGTGATTTAACTTAAAATGTTTTCAATTTTCATTGCTGATACTAGAATCACTGGAATCACTTTAAGATTTCTGGTTTCTAATGTAAAAATGTACATGATAGAACGTTCTCACCTCCACTTGATCCCATTTCATTTCTACAACTTTCTGCCCTGTTTTCGGCTGCCAGGTAGGCAATGTCACGGTTGCCTGAGAGTGTGGCAGGATTTTGTCAGGCTCCTGAGTAGCGGGGACAGGCTGAAGCTGTCTGGGTGCCATGGATTCGGTCCAGCCAGTGGCTGGGAGACTGGGAAGTGCCTGTTCACAGTTGGGACCTTCATAGCCTTCATTGCAAATGCAGAGGTAGCCATCGCTGCTGCTGCTGCTGCTGCTGCTGCTGCTGCTGCTGCTGCTGCTACAGTTGCCATGGTGACAAGGGTTGCTGGCACAAGGATCTGCAACAAGCTGAAATGAGACCATAAATGGGTCAATTATTCCCTCATAAGAAAAGTGGTGCCATCGCTGGGAAATTAGCTCTGTGTCTCAGAGCGACTGCTCTAATGGAAACGCTGTTCCTGTGGAATATACGTCTTAACTACTTGTGCTGTTGCAGGGGGATGTTCACCAAGGTCATCCCAACATTAACCTTACCACAGATAAGAGGCACCCAGCAAGAAAATACAAAGCGGAGAGCAGCCTCCTCGAAACCCAGAACGCCCAATAATGTTGATTTCAGGAACCAATTATTTAGAGGAATTTTCTAGGGCAAAAATAGTTAAAACTCATTAGGAAGATACCAACTTTGACATTTTCAGCTGCGAAATGATATTAGGAATCTAAATTGGAATCTCCTTTTCCACATTCTGTACCTTTGCAAGCTTTCCTCATGAGAAAAGACTGCCCAATTTATCTGCCCTGCAGATGCGCTTACCTGTATCTCTCAGTTTCCTAACTGGTCAACACTACTTTTTAAGGTGATACCATACTATTTAATTAAAGACTTCCAAAATGATTGGTTTGCAGGACAGTTGCTGGCTAGAAGAGACTGTGGTGGGGACTTAAGCAGAATTTTATGAAATTTTTTATCTCATTATTTTGGAGGGTGATTACAGAGAAATGTGACCCCATCCCTCGCCAGATATGGAAGATGAGAACTCAGTTATATGTGTTTAAATTATGTTCGAGGTCTGGGGAAAGTGTTTATCTGAGAGTCCTTCGCTATTGACCTCTGAATGGCCATTTGTTGGTAGTCGGAGACACGCTACAAAACGATGTGAAAAAACCACCTGCTCCTCTTGAGATAGTGCAAGGGTTCAGTCATGTTCTCAGCACCGATTCAATTATGATTTGTTTCTGTGATAAAGAGAAAATCAGATCTCTAGCTGATATACCCCTGGCTGCTCAGGGCTGACTGCAAAATAGAATTCCGTACAGAATAAATGACAGAGAAATGGGACCCTCACTCTCCTGTTAGTGAGTTCACACACTTCAACCTACATGGAGAGAATTCTGCAGGGCAAATCGGCTACTCGTTCTGCTAATCATTCCCATCAAGCAACTTCCAACAGACTCCTTAAGGAATATTAAGGGATTTGGGCTTGAATCCAATGAAGCTTCAAAAATACCACATTAATTCTATGCTCTCACTTGGCAATTCCTTCACAGGAGCTCAGATCAGAGTCAATGGATTTGTGTCTGAAGAGAATATTTCAACTGTCAATAATTAATTTACAGTATTTACAATCTATCAACTCAAAGTAAAATCCAAACTCCTTCTTCGGCAGACAAAGCTCTTTTTGGTCAGGCCCCTTCCTCTCCTCCCACAAACCTTCCTCCTCCCTTGTAGCCTCCCGTCCTCACCTTGTCTCTCTCCCTGGACTATACCAAGTTGATTGCCACCTCAGGCCCTTTGCACCTGCTGGACCCCCTGCCTGGAACACTTTTTCTCCAGACGTTGCATGGCTCTCTTCCTCATTTCATTCCATCCTCTACTCAAATGCTCCTTCTAGGAGAAGCCTTCCCTCACTGTGAAATCTAAAGTAGTCTCTTCTTTACCCCTCTCCTACAAAAATGTGAGCTGCATGAATTCAGATATTTTATCTACTGTGTTCACTGCTCTATTCCCAGCCTGTCCAGGAACATAGGCTATATGATGGGACTTTTTAAAAAATTGTTGGAAAAAGTAGACACGATAGATTGATCAACATTTGGAAGGCAACACGTGAAAAGGGAGGGATGTGAACTTCTTGTTTAGTCACGATGTTGTTATCTTGTTTCTGATTTATTTTTAGGAAGGCCTTGTGGAATGGCTGTCACCTCAAGAATTATGCAACCAGAAGAATTTTATTCACTTGAACAAAGGAGACATTCAAAGCCATGTTTCTGAAATCAACTTTTAAAACATCTGAGGTTGATCTAGTCACAAATAAGAATTTCAATACATGCATTATAAAGGCAGAAATACATTTAAACCACAAGGGATCAATGCAAAACTTAATTCTGAAAGTCCAAACCTGCATTGTGCAGCTTAGAGAATGACATTACTAAGGCAAGGACCACCTATCTGGTGGCCTGAGAGGCCTCACAGCGGCAGCTCCATTGCCACAGCCCACAGCTGACAACCACCAGTCCTCAGAGAGGCAGGGGCCTCCTCAGAAGGGGAGCCAAGCACTGCAGAAGTCCACATTCCTTCAGAGAAATCAGTCAAGCACATGTACACACCCTTCCCACGGTAACAGGCACGACACCTACCCTCCCCAAGAGAGACGTTTAGAGTTTTCAAAGAACATAGAATAGCTTCTCTTCACACAACGCTGAAATGGAGAAGGATTTTCTGAACCCATATCACTTCGAGAAAAAGAAGAGCAGAGGGCCGGATGTGGTGGCTCGTGCCTGTAATCCCAGCACTTTCAGAGGCCAAGGCAAGCGGATCACTAGGTGAGGAGTTCAAGACCAGCCCGGCCAACATGGCAAAGCCTCATCTCTACTCAAAATACAAAACTTGGCCGGGCGTGGTGGTGGGCACCTGTAATCCTAGCTACTAGAAAGGCTAAGGCGGGAGAATCACTTGAACCTGGGAAGCGGAGGTTGCAGTAAGCCATGATTGTACCACTGCACTCCAGCCTGGGCAACAGAACAAGACTTCAAAAAAAAAAAAAAAGGCAGAGGAGTTGAATGACCTCTCAGAGCTACCATACTAGCAGACCATGTCTTCTGATTTTCAGCCAAATTTCTTTCCATAACATAGCACCACAACTTTGATATCATCTTATTATCATGCCAAAAAAAATATTACTGTAGAGAAGGCAGAAGGTAAGGGTTATATTTTTGTAAGCAACAGAAAACAAGTAGGTATTAAATGTAAGCCAATTAAGACTGCCTGAATGCTTTTTTTAGAAAAATGTATGATAATGGTAATACTCAATGAACACTGATTGAGGACTTACTATGACAAGAACTGTACCAGGTCTGGGTATAAAATGCTGTTTCAAAAATTTAAAAAAAAAAACCCTAAATCTGTCCCTAGGGAGTTTACATCTAGTAACCTAGTACAAGCACTAAAAGTTTACAACTAGTAACCTAGTACAAGCACTAAAAGCACCGAGTCCCACTCATATTCGCCAATATCTTTATAAAATTTCGCCATTCTGTTAGGCATTTTACATTTCTTACTTTAGTTCATCCTTACTACAAATCTTTTGGTAAGTACATTTGTATATTTATTATTCTAATTTTATAGTTGAGGTTTAGCACAATGTTACGCAAATGACTTTTACCCAGAATAAAAGCCAAAGTATTCACTAATTTTTTTTTTTTGAGATGGAGCCACTCTTGTTGCCCAGGCTGGAGTGCAATAGTGCCATCTTGGCTCACTGCAACCTCTGCCTCCCAGGTTCAAGCAATTCACCTGCCTCAGCCTCCCAAGTAACTGGGATTACAGGCACCCACCACCACACCCGCCTAATTTTTGTATTTTTATTAGAGATGAGGTTTCACCATGTTGACCAAGTTCGTCTCAAACTCCTCACCTCAGGTGATCCACCTGCCTCGGCCTCCCAAAGTGCTGGGATTATAGACGTGAGCCACCATGCCCAGCCTGTATGCACCAAGTTTTACAAGCCCTCTGTGATGTGCCTGCCCCATTCTCCCTGACCTCACCTCCCGCCCCTGACCTCCCTCACTGGCTCCACACACACTGGCTTGCTCACTGCTCCTCCTATGCTCCAGGCACTCTCCTGTCCCAGGACCTTTGCACCAGTTGTCCCCTCTGCCTGGAATGCCCTGGCTTCTCAAGACTGCTCCTGAGCCACCTTTGAGTCTTTGCTCCAATGCCATCCTCTGATGAGGACCCTATTTAACAGAGCAAGGTCTCTATCCTCTGACAATGTCAACTCCTCTTTTTTTTTTTTCAATTTTTATTTTAGATTCACTGGGTACATGTGCTGGTTTGCTGCCTGGGTATATTGTGTGATGCTGGTGTTTGACTCCCTTCCTTGCTTTATTTTTTCTAAAATATCCATCATCTTCTCACATAAATTTTAAATTATTTAACACATTTGTTTTTTTCTTCCGCCACTAGAATGTAGGCTTTTTGAGGTCCGATTTCTGTTTTCAGTTTAATTTACTTATGTATCCACAGCCCTAGAACAGTGCCCAGCACATGGGAGCTGCTGGATAAACATTTACTAAATGAATGAATGAGCGAGTGAATGGATGTGAATGATGTTATATACAAGCAGCTGCCAGAGCCTGTGAAGTGTACTGCCTTGTTAAATGCAATCAGGATTCTCAAAGGCCCAGTCTCAGATCTTGAGAACATAAGTCAAAGGGAAGCCTGAAATGTCCCACTGTGGTGTTTTAAAGTAATTAAATAACTTTAAGTCTTCTTTAAAAGGAGCAAAAGCTCTGTCAACCTGAGAGGTAAGACAGAACCAGCACAACCTAGCCGCAGCCTTGATGAGAGCAGGAAGAGTACAGACCCACTTCACAAGTGGCTTTCAACACAGTGAGCCAAGCCACCTTTCTCTGGTCCTCAGGGACCATCTCTGTGAGCTACTTTGTGAAGCTATTCACCCCCGTGGGAAGTGTCAGAGGTGCTGGTTGATGGAGCTGGGTGGCAAAGGGCAGGTCCCGTGGCAATGCTCAATTTGCTACGTCCAGGAGTCAGTCCCATCAGGTAAAGGGATAAAGAGCCAGAAAGAAAATATGATGAGAATCAATAATACCCTAAGTGCTGTTGTCTGAGCTTCATAGATGAGAGGAATGCACAAATAGCATGTGGGCTGAAGAATGAATGACTGACACGGAAGGCCAGGAGAAACACTCTTAGTGAAGAAGAGACGACAAAAGCTAAAAATTAAACAGTCAGTAAAATAAATTTCTACAGGGATTCAAAGCAGTGGATAATGTGATGGAGTGTGCATGCACACACATGTACACACACATGCACAAGCACACATATACATGCACACACATGCACAAGCACACAGACACACACATGCATGCACACACATGCACATGCACGCACACATACATGCACACACACATATATGCACACACACAGGGTACAAGGCAGAGAATTAAATGCATTGCAGGGTCATTGGGCCCTTTTTAAAAATAATTTTATCCCAATGCTACTTCCTTGGCGTGTATGTTAGTTGTTTCATTAACAATGGCAGCTTTCTGCCATTATTTTCTCTAACACTACAGACTAGTTTTATTTTTTGGGAAAGCTATCTGTTTCAACTCATAAGAGCATATATGAGATAAGGTGCAATCATTAACTTTTAAGCAAATCATAAATATTTATCGTAAGTCCTATGCTTCTGTATACAGACAATATTTTTTTAAGTTCGTATTTGTATTTTTTCTCATTAAGGAAAAGGTCCTGTTGCAGAGGTCACTTCTGGTCTTGCATCCCATTAAATGTGAACTATAAGCAGGTAATAACCAAACTGCCAAAATGCATAATGAGGCAAAATATCAGAATTAATAGACCTAACTTCGGGAATGCATAAAATGTAATACATGATATTTTCCCAGCTATAATTTCTAGATTCTAATGATGGGGAAAAAATGATTAAGCCTTTGTAATACCAGCTATAATAAAGAGGAAAGAGAAAGCCCGTGGGTTAATGGGCTTCTGCTTACAGTGAACCAGCAGGCCCATTTATTAAACGCTGTATGCTTGCTGCATCACATCAATTCATCTGCTTATGCCATATTTTTTCACATCATAGAACTAACCTGAAACTATTTTCCACATTTTATTTTAGACTTTTCAGCCGTATCAAATAATGTCTACCCTAACCAAGAGCAGCTCGGGGGGAATGGACTGAGTAAAACGGGAGGCCAGACCTGACCAAGGGTGCCAGCCTCTCCTGGGACCTGTGATTCAAAGGCAGTAGCAGTGTGACGCTTTAGCCATGGCCTGTTTTTCTTCCTTAAACTCTCTGCCACCCATGTTTCTGGCAATTCCCATGTCCTCTGCAGCAGACAAACAGAAGGATGAAATGTCAACTATAAAAGGCATGAAAGAGGCCCATTGATAGGGTCATTAGATATAGTAAGTCAAGCTAATAGGGTTGCTTCGAAGTGTGGACACCTGCATCAGCATTGCCTGGATGATGGTGGGGCCTGGGGAGATGCCCAGGTAACTAACTTCCCTTCCATACTAGTTTAGAAAATGTATGGGTTTCAGCCCTGCCTCTTCTGTACTTTTACGGAAAACTCAATATGGCCAATCAGCAATTCATGCAACATTTATCAAGCACCTATGATGTGCCAGGCACGATGCCCATAAGAGGGGTCAGGAAGATGAATAAAGCCTTATCTGGCCCTTGAAAAGCTCACAGTCCAATCGAAGAGTCAGAGACGTTAACTTGGACGTGCCCTGAGCAGTCAGCTCATCAATTGCATGCCCTGCTGGTATACATGTCAGCTATTAGAATCCTTTGTTTGATTGAGGTTACCCACCCCAACACCTTTATATTAAACTACCTTACATTTTTTAATGCTGAGGGAGAGAATGGATTTGATCATAGCAAATAGGAAATGAGATCACGAGCAGGTGTTGGGACCAGCCTCTTTTAGAATGAGAGTGGCAGCTTTCAGCAAAACAAAGAGAGCAATTCTGGATGTCTCCACCAGGAAGAGCTGGTCTGGGAGTTTTCCAAAGGGAAATGGAGCCAGCTGAGCAAGCATCGCCCTGGTGTTGGCCCTGTTCTTGACAGGTGGGTGGGACAAGTTGCTCACCTGCTCTGGACACACACTCCCTGTGCATTAAGGGAGGAGCTGGGGTCACATCTCGAAAGGCCTCCTCCAGGTTGAAGACTTAGGATTCTATTGACGGTCACTAAGCTTGCATTGGCAGTTTTCAGAAGGTCCAGGGAAGAACCGAGCCGACCAGAGGTCAGCCCCTCCCTCACTTATACCCATGCTAAGTGGGCAAAGGCATCCGGGGGAATGGGAGGGTGCTTGAGGAAACCAAATGCGACAAAGCCCCAGAGGAGAACTTACAAATTCTGGGCAGTGGGTAGGGGACATTAAATGACCTAGCACCACGCTGGCTACAGAGGGGACACAGGGGACTCGTGATACTTAGAGAGGAGTGGAGAAGAAGACAGAGGCAAGGAAGGGAAAGAAGGGGGGAATTCATGTATGGTGTTAAGAAGGAAGTAATATTGACTATTATGTTAGTAATTTGTCTGAGTAGCAGTCCATTTTAAAAGTTTTAATACAGATTTTAATAGAGATAGTATTACAGGAAGAGGGAGTGTCTTATCAAACAAACAAACAAACAAAAAAACCGGCTGGACACGGTGGCTTACGCCTGTAATCCCAGCACTTTGGGAGGCTGAGGCAGGTGGATCATGAGGTCAGGAGATCGAGACCATCCTGGCTAACATGGTGAAACTCCGTCTCTACTAAAAATACAAAAAATTAGCCAGGCGTGGTGGCGGGCGCCTGTAGTCCCAGCTACTCAGGAGGCTGAGGCAGGAAAATGGCATGAACCCAGGAAGCGGAGCTTGCAGTGAGCCGAGATCACACCACTGCACTCCAGCCTGGGTGACAGAGTGAGACTCCATCTCAAAAAAAAAATAAAAAATAAAAAATAAAATAAGTAAAATAAAGAAATAGTCTTAAAGCAAGTTTTCTCAACTATGGTGTTTTTGACACCTTGAACTGGATAACTTTTTGACGTGGGGGGCTCCCCTGTATGTTGTAAGATGTTTAGCAGCATCCTGCATCCTTACTTACTAGATGCCAATAGAATCCCTCCTTCCAAGTTATGCCAACCAAAACCATTGCTAACATCCCCTGGGGAAAGATCATCTCTGATTGAGACCACTGCCTTAGGGGAACAGTGCATTTCACACCATCAAAATTATTTTTAAACCATAAAACTCCATGAATAAATTTAAAAGGCAACACTACCATGAAGGAAGAAATGCACAACATACTATAAAGGACTAAATCCCTTATTATAGAAAGAATTTTTAGGATCAATACAAGATAAATGCCTCAATAAAAAGGGCAAAGAAATAAACAAGCAATCTACAAAATAAGCAATCTACAGAATCATGCCACTTTATATCATCTTAAACACAAATAAAATGTTATATATTTCTTTGTATGTATATTTACTGGAGGATGGAAAGGAGGGAGTGAGGAAAATAGAAAAGGAAAGAATGAAGGAGGGAAGCAGATAACTAGAATGGGCCGTTGTTTTGGTGATTTGTCTAAGCAGCAGAATCAATCAGGGAACTTTTAAAACACAGATTCCCCAGCTCCAGGCTGCTCATCAGAAACTCCAAAGGTGAAGCCTAGAAACCTGTATCTTTCAACATTTCCCACATGATTCTGATGTACCTGGTCCCAAAACCAAAATTTAGAAATTGTTAATACAAACTAGAAGTTGGCAAATTACAACCACAGGCCAAATCCAGTTTGTTTTTGTAAATAAAGCTTTATTGGAATACAACCACAGCCACCTGTTTATGTGTTGACTGCTTTTGCAACACACCAGCAGTTGAGTAGTGACAACTGAGAGCACCTGGCCCACAAAGCCTATAGGATATTTGTTATCTGTCCCTTTAGTTTGCCAATCCCTGATCTAGACAGTACAGACTTTGGGGTTCACAAAAGAAGGAAAACAGGTAGATGGGGTCACCTGGAAAGACTTCAAAAAAGAAAACTATCTTGAACAGCGCCCTACAAGTTTGATAGCAATAACATCTATTTTCTCCCCCCATGCAACTCCCTAATTGGACTGGTGGGCACCAAGTGATTAAATAACAGAAGGACCTTTGGCAAAACAACTTGAAGGACCAGACATTCTTTTAGTCATAATTATGTGCAGGAAGGTTGCAGAATAAATCTTGGTACTATGAAAAGAATGCTCATCTAGATAGTCCACCTTGAAGCAAGAACACAATGAATGAACACAAGAACACAATCATACCCCCACCTTTCCTTCACTAGAAGAAATATAGAAATTCTCCCTCAACCTTTCCATCCATCAGCTGAACTAAATGGAGATGAATGATGAGCAACCTATGCCAAGGCTAAATATAGAACTAGGTGGACCCATAGAAGATAGTGGGTGGGGAAAGGTCACACAAACTAATGGGATATTGAAATAGCAGGAGAGTGTCCGTGTCTGCCAATTGGAGACACTAAAACAAAGATGACTCCAGAATTTAGAGCTTAGGGTTACTGGAGAAACGAGAATGAACAATTGCCACCCTGAGGTACCACGATATGGGAGAGAAAGACTGGAGTTCCAGTCTCATTTGCAGGTGATTTTGGACTAGGCAAGAAAGCTTCCTGGGGCTCAGCACCCTCAACTGTAAAAGGAAAGGATGGGACTAGAATGTTCTAAAGGCCTTTAAGTTCTTAATATTGTGTTTCTATGTCTGAAATAGGAATTGCACTGGTTGTAAATGTCATCTTCCTTCTGAAACACAAATGAACAATGTTGGGGTCCAACTATCACAGTATTTTTGTCTCAAAATGAAATTTTTCCCACCTTCTTTAATAAGGATTTCAACTATATTCCAACACCAACTGCTTACTCACTGGGAATAAAGATGTAAAAAAAAATCACTATAGTGCTTATGCCAGTGGTAGACTCAGCCAAGAAATGCATCCCAAGACATTTTCTCCAAATCCAAATAATAAAAATGCTCATTCATTTTACTGAATCAAGAACTATATGTCTTAGTGAAATACACATTCCATGTTTTGATATGTCTTTACTTCTGTCTTAGAAACTCTACATCAATTCAAAAAATTATTCCAAGATTAATTTGGTCAGTCCATTATTCCCCTCAATTCTGAGTCAGTTTTCTTGAAACCAGCTTGTCCTGATTTTTGTATGTGAGTTGAGTCACATTTGTAAGTAGGCTAAAAGGAAATTATAAGCAGAATTGAAACATGTGACTATAAAATGAATCCATTAAAAATAAACCCTTACTTATTGTTTCCCTACTTTTTCATGCTCTCTTTAAAACATACTGCATTTGGAAATTACCTTGAAATCTCAATACTTTTGCTTTAGTCTGATCAACACATAGTGATAAGTCATAGTGATGAATCTCTAAGCTCTGCTCAGCTGCAGATATATCAAGAATTAAATGAATTGTTCTTCAAAAACCTGATCTGCCCTTTGTCCCTTGGTTTCCATATTTAACTAAGTCCTAAGAGATAGCACTCAACTGCACTTACTGACATAGGCACACCAGCCTCAAATGAAATGCTATTTTTTTTTTTTTTTTACTTTTAGTCATTCAAAGTCCAGTTTCTTGAATCAAAAACTTGCAGAACAATTCCAGTGCATACATTTTTGTTTCGCCTCTCATCAGAGACACTCATACATCCTATCAAACTCTTTTTTACAAAACAACAATTCCATCAATACAAGAAATATGTCGACTTCTGCCTCCTTTGTACGCAGGAAAAGAAGTCTGCAGGCAAACTGGGAACTAAACTTCCTGTGAAGATTGTATGATCATCTCAACCAATGCAGAAAAAACACTTATTGAATTTAATATCTAGGTAGAGTGAAGACTTTTAGCAAACTAGGAATAGAAGGAAACTTCTTTTATCCGATAAAGAGTGTCTACAAAAAACCTTGAGCAAATATAATACTTACTGGTGAAAGGGAGAACAGTTTCTCTCTGAAATTGAGAAGAAAGCAAGGATGTTTGCTAATACCACTTCCATTGAACACTGCACTAAATGTCCTACACGGTGCAATGAGGCAAAAATAAAAAGAAAGTATAAGGATCCAATAAGAAAATAAGCTGTCAATTTACAGACTATATGATTATTTATGCAGATGAATTATTAAAATATGGAACTTCGGCAAGTTTGCTGCATGCAAGGTCAAAATTTACCAAAAAATAAAAATATTTTGCATCTCCATGTATCAGCAGCAAACTAAAGATAATTTTCTCAAAGGGGCTATTTATAATAGATGAAAAAAATTAAATTCCTGGTAATAAATCAAATTTTAAAAGTGCATGATCTCAACAAAGAGAATTGTAAAGGGGGAATATTCTAGTCATGAATTAGAAAACTCGATATTAGAAAGACTCAAATTTTTCTTAAAGTAACCTACAGGATTCAATGCTGCTGCAACAGAAATCACAACAGTTGTGTGCTTCTGTAAAATGGCCCATGATAGCACAGACAGGCTTGAATAAGAACAATGTGGGAGGGCTTGCTCTATTAGAAAGCAGGAATTTTAAAGCTATAGTAATTAGGATAGCATGATATTGGCAGAAAGATGAACAAATAGACCAATGGAACAGAGAGACAAGAAACAGAATGGATCACGCAGGGACACTTGACTTCTAGAATACAGTCTTTTCAATAAACTGATATCCAATGAGAAAAAAAAATGAAGATTTTTCTCTCTCTCAAGCCATATACAAAAATAAACTCCAATTGGATTGTAGATCCAACTGAAAGGTAAAAAATTAAGCTTCAAAAAGATAATAGAAGAGAATATCTGTGTAACCTTATAGTAAACAAATATGTAATAAACAGAACACAAAGAGCACTAACTGTAAGAATATGAATGAGCTGGATGACAACAGTTACAGTATACTGATAAAATATACTACACAGCCATGAAAAAAGAAAGAACTATAGCCTTATACAACAAGTAGAACAAATTACCCCAAACACGGTGCTTTTACCACTTGTGTAAAGATTGTAAACAGCAAAAGTGACCCATGCTGGAAGTCAGAAGAGTGATTAACTTTGGGGAGCTGGGAAAGGTGGAGACAAGGAAGCTGCTGGAGGGCAACATTGTCAACCTTGATCTGAGTGGTGGTTACACAGGTGTTCATTTTATGATAATACATTGAGCTGTACATATTTTGGGGGGCACTTTTCTGTATATATTTTGTGCTTTGCAATTTTTGAAAACTATCTTTAAAACACCTACCGTGTACACATATCTGACATACTCTCTGTTCCTTGATTGTCATATTTAACAAAGATGATGAAACTAACTTGCCTCTACCCAGAAGTAACCATAAGGTTCCTTCCTGACTTTCCTCCCAGGCAAGAATGGCACACAGATTCCAGAGCGACTCTCCCTCCAGCACAGTGACCACATGAAGCCACAGGGACCAGGGGAGCCAGCAGAAGCCAAAAGCCAGCAGCCTCTGTGCCCCTCTAATGAGTTTGACCTTCCTCCTAGAAGACACAGAAAGCCAATGAAACATGCCAACCAGGGGTGGAAACTCAAGTCGGAGCAGCACTTTGAAAAGAAATTTTCACTTTTGCTGGGGACCCCAAACGTTTTAAATGTTCTCATTTCTTTATTTTTTAAATAGGACAAATGACATGATCTTTATTTTTAAAGAATAAAGAACAAATGACACCAACGTGGGGTAGCAGGAAGTTGGAAAACCAGGCACGTAGTAGGCTCTCAAAAAATATTTCTCGTCTGAAACAAAGAAGAGACCCCACTGCTTTCTAGATCATTCTTTGTTCAGAACATTCCCTACCAGGAAGAGCGTTCTTCTGTATCTGCTAGGCTCGGTGGCCTGGGATCCTTAAGAGAAGTCAGACAGAGAAATCTATGAGTGTCTGTGAAACCAGGTGCAAGAGCAGAAAAATCAGGGTCACCTTGTTTAGTAAAAGTAGGGGGGAGGCTTTGGGTTGAGCCGTCAAGTGCCAAGAGTTCTCCTGTACCTGCCTGGCCTCTTGACTGCTTTGATGTGTGTGTTTCTCTCTGCAGGCACACAAAATTCCCTCGGCTCTCTTTTCAGTTTTCTAACCTTACTTGGAAACAGCTGCTCTAATTTCAATACCCATCTGCTCCCGGGAATAGGACAAAAATCAGTGGCTCTGCAGATAAATCTAAAGTCTTCGGGTATCCAACCTCATGTATCTGGAGATAAGCCTTCTATATACAGCAGGCTTCGCATAGGCAGCTACACTAAGAAAAACACTAAAAAGGAAAATGAGTAAAACCTCAAGCCACCAAAAGAGCAGGGGGCCCTAGATATCCAGGACCAATTGTTTTAAAATCAACAAGAGCCAAAGACCTCCAAACTGCACGTGTGTTCAGATTGTCTCATTGCAAGATTGAAAAGAGGATCTTTGATTGTCTAGCAAATCTGCTCAAAGGCCAGGGTTGTTTTATTTTTTTTTTTTTTTCCATGAGGAAGCTGAGAGGACCTTTGTAGGTATGAAAGACAAAAGAAAAAAGTAATAACAGAACAAAAAACAGGGCTGAAAGTGGAAGAGGTCATCCGTAAAAGCCTTACCAGCTAGAAACAGTCATGGATTGTGAAGCAGAGAAACAAGGATGGTCACAACAGAGACCCGAGGCTCTGCAGCCTAGGAGTTCAGACAGGAAGCAAAGGGATGAGAGCAGAAACCCACCACCACCTTAATTTTGCAGCTCTGTGGACATGGACAGCTATACAGGGAAGCAGAAGAAACCTGTATAATTATATCCAATGAAGCAGTATGGCAAAGGTACCGTAGCTTTGAAGACACTCTACAATACTGATCATTCCAGTTATCTCTTTAAATGCAAATATTTAGCATTTCCAATTGGGGCATAAAATTAGTAGGCTAGAAGAACCCACTGGGAAAACTGTCAGAAAAGTATAGCCATATAGAATTAATGGCTTTTCAAGCAAACAATTTTTGAGCACAGAGGATCCTCTGACCTGTTTTAGAATGTTGATGAAATCAATCCCATTTAATAATGCTTTCCATGTTGAACTATGTGAATTGTTAATATATAAAGATTATAGACACCACACCAGCCTGGGCAACATAGCGAAACCCCCTCTACAAAAACAAATGCAAAAACTAGCTGGGCATGGTGGCACGCACCTGTAATCCCAGCTACTTGAGGGGCTGAGGAGGGATGATTGCTTGAACCTGGGAGGCGGAGGTTGCAGTGAGCCAAGATAGCGCCACTGCACTCCAGCCTGGGTGACGGAGCAAGACCCTGCCTCAAAAAAAAAAAAAAAAAGATCATAGACACGTGACTTATCTTGCATATGCAAATGCCATAGGCGTTCATACAACAAAAACTTCGATGGAAAATTTCACTATTCAGGATTTTAATTGAACTGATGGCCAGGCCCTTCTCCAGTGAAAAAAAATATTAAATAAAATTAAAAATGCTTTGATTCAGAGGTAAGCTTTAAAAAGGGATGGAAGAAACGGGGGATCCTCAAGTTTCAGGAATGATAAGAAAATTCACAACCAGAGAACTCAGCACATGATGATACTGCATTGACCACACAGCCTACAGAGTTGGAAATAAGACCTACAGTTCTGGGAACTGGGGTTCTAAAAATCACATGGGAGTGTTCCAGCTCTTTCAGAATCTGTCTAGCAGGCTTTCTGGTTTTTACAGGAAGGCGCCCCACCCCACCCCACCCCCACACTCAAATGGGGATGGGAAATGAGGCCTTGAGCACTGGAAAGGAGAGGCAACTATAACGACCCCACACATGAAGCCTCTTAGAGCCTCATGTCTTTTTAGAGAGGGCAGAAGGGACACTAGATAAATCCACCAGCAGGCCTGGGGTAACAGCAGAAAAACTGACATCTCTACAGTCTTTGGATTAAAAAAACAAATCCCATGAATAATTAAAACCTCCCATATGAATGTCCCCTGTGATTAACAACATCTCCTTTATGTGGACATCCTAAACCAAAAATTCACATTAAAAACGTGTTTAGGGCCAGGCACAGTGGCTCACATCTGTAATCCCAGCACTTTGGGAGGCCAAGGCAGGCGGATCACTGGAGATCAAGAGTTCGAGACCAGCCTGACCAACGTGGTGAAACCCTGTCTCCACTAAAACTGCAAAAATTAACCGGGCGTGGTGGTGTGCTCCTGTAATTCCAGCTACTCGGGAGGCTGAGGCAGGAGAATCACTTGAACCCACAAGGTGGAAATTGCGGTGAGCCGAGATGGTGCCATTGGCACCCCATACTGGGCAATAAGAGCAAAACTCCATTTCAAACAACAGCAACAACAAAATGTGTTTAGGACCAGTACAGGAGTGGAGTGACACCTTTCACAATACAGGACACATGGGACTCACACACATGCATGTGTACACACAGACTCTTATCATAATCAGCGCACAGTAAAAATTACTAACCATACAAGGAAAGAAGCCACCATCAGCACTTGGAACTGTGGATAAGGGTCAACAAAACCTTTTCCACTCCTGCATGAATATGTATTTATGCATTTTAAGATGAAATAAGATGCTTAAAGGAAAACCAAAACTGTTTTATAATTCCTCACAACTTCTTTAATTAACTGACCTGATTAACTGTCCTGATACCTTTGATAAGAAGACTTCTACTAAAGATATTAATAGCTAAGATTTCTGAGTGCTTATGCTATATCTGGCATGGTTCTTGACGTGCTCCCTATATTAATCCACTTAATCTTCACTATCGCCCTGTGAGGCAGGTATTGTTATCTGCATATTATCTCTCAGGCTCAGAAACTAACTTGTTCACGGTCCCTCAGCTAGTCACATAATGAGAATACTAATCCAGGTGGAACAGCACAACTCCAATCAAAATCAAAATCCCATGCTTCTTTTTTGTTTTCTGACTTATCAAATTGATCCAAAACACAAATGAGAGATGAAAGGACCAAATATTTTCAAGATAATTTGAAGAAGAATAAAGACACATGACTTTATTCCCCCAAGAAATAAAAATTTATTATAAATCTATAACTACATTGAACAATGTTTCAGATGAGAGAGCAGATATTTGCCATGTAGAGAAACTTCGAATATAACAGGGAAGGCATTAAAAATTCGTGTAGGAAGGATGGGCGCGATAGCTCACGCCTGTAACCCCAGCGCTTTGGAGGGCCGAGGTGGTCGAATCAGGAGTTCAAGACCAGCCTGGCCAACATGATGAAACCCCACCTCTACTAAAAATACAAAATTAGCCAGGCATGGTGGTACGTGTATGTAATCCCAGCTACTCGGAAGGCTGAGGCACGAGAATTGCTTGAACCCGGGAGGCAGAGGTTGCAGTGAGCCAAGGTCATACCACTCCACTGCAGCCTGGGTGACAGAGCGAAACTCTGTCTCAAAAAAAAAAAAAACAAAATAGTGTAGGAAAGTTCAACTTTTTAGTAAGTGATACTTGAATAATTGCTAATTGCTGACCCCTGGTACTAACATAAATATCTAACTTATACCATACATCTACACACACAATGAATTCCAGATGGATTTTGTATGACAATGTTACAAATACAACCTCAAAACTTTTAAATCAGGAGTTGACAAATTGCAGCTCACAGACCAAATGTGGCCCATCGCCTGATCTTAATAAATCAAGTTTTACTGGAGCACGGTCACACCCGTCAGCATGTCCATTGTCCAAAGCTGCTTCCCCACAGTTGAGTAGCTGCAACAGACAAGTGGCCCACAATGCCTAAACTATTTACTCTCTGGCCCTTTGCTCAAAGTTTGCTGATTCCTGCTTTAGATGAAAATATAGGACAATATCTTGATGACATCAAGATAGAAAATAATCTCTTGAATGAGACTCATAAAAGGTGAATAAATTAAACTGCATGAAAATTTAAACGAATGAACTAGAGTTATATCTGAAAGCCACAGACACATCGCAGAAACCGTAGTGAGTGGAAAAAAGTAAGTTGTGAAAGGATCCTGCAGTGTCACACGTGGTCTACGTGTATTTTATGCTTATGTTGCAAAAATATTTTAAAAGATAGAAGCTTACAACCCAACGCAGAACGATCATTGTTTCTGGGTAGAGAGGGAGGGAAGTGGGTTGGGGAGGAGTAGGGTAGTGGCAGTGGGGATGGCGGGCTTTAACTGTATTTGCCTGTTTTATTTTTTTCTTAATAATTGGAAACCAATATGGCAGAATGATGTTTGTTGAATCTCAGTGGCTGATGCTAATTATACTATTCTTCGTGCTTTTCTGTAGGTTTAAAATAGTTCATAAGATTTTAATTAAAAATGTGATCTTGGCCAGGCATAGTGGCTCACACCTGTAATCGCAGCACTTTGGGAGGCCAAGGCAGGTGGACTGCTTGAGGTCAGGCGTTCAAGACCAGCCTGGCCAACATGGTGAAACCCCATCTCTACTAAGAATACAAAAATTAGCCAGGCGTGGTGGTGAGCACCTGTAATCTCAGCTACTTGGGAGGCTGAGGCAGGAAAATCACTTGAACCCAGGAGGTGGAGGTTGCAGTGAGCTGAGATTGTGCCACTGCACTCCAGCTTGGGGAACAAGAGCGAAACTCTGTCTCAAAAATAAATAAATAAAAATGTGATCTTCATCATTCAAGCACCTTCTCTGTTCCAGGCATTTCTGTAGCCCAGGGGCTGGCAAATTCTGACCCACAGGCCAAATGTGACCTGCAACCTGTGTCTGTACAGCCTATGAGGCAAGAATGATGTTTATGCTTTTTAAAGGTTGAAAAATCAAAAGAAGATTAATATTCCAAATAATCACGTAAATGTTTGATAAGATTCAAGTTTCAGTGCCCATCGATAAAGCTTTATTGAAACACAACCACGATCATTCGTTTTACGTATTATCTGGCTGCCTTCACATGGCAACGGCACAAGTGAACAGTTGCCGCAGAGACCTTGTAGCTTACAATGCTGAAAATATTAACTATCTGCCCCTTTACAGAAAAAGTTTGCTAACCCCTGCACTGGGCCCTGAAAACATGCAAAGCCTGTGTTCCTGAAGTGCTGGTGGAGGGACACAACGACAAACACCATAGACAGAGCAACACTGTCACATATTGCTGCTTATGTGCATGACCAATGCAGAAAAAGGCAAGGACGATTTTCTTGCATGGATTGTACATTCTACTTTTTATAGCTTCAATAAAAATGGCTAAATAATTGTGGAGCTCTCCCAGGGAGGCAGGAGTAATGTCTGGATTGTAATATTTTTACTCTCTTCTTCTTCCACCAGAATTATAATCACTGATTCAGTCCATTGGCTAGAAATATTCAGAATGTGAAATTTTATCACATAAAACTTTTTGTCATGAGAAAAATCAATCCATCCTGCAAAAAAATATAATAGGAATTTAAACAATGGCATAACTTTGTAGATGAGTATTTTAATGTTGTTTGTGCTTTAAGTTCTGTTTGAAGTAAAATATTAACATCATGCCCTGGTACCATTTGTTTTGACAATGGAAGGTTTTCAGACTTTGGAATGAACCACGCCCAATAAACCTAAGAACAAGTTCTGAAAATAAACAGGAAGGATGAGTGTCCTTTATCAATGAAGACAGCAAATGACACAGAAAAGGGAGCATTTGTGGCCCACTGTGTCATGCTGCAGAAATCACAGGAAACACTCTAAACGGCCTCACAGCCCATGGACACGGTAGAAGAGAACGGTTTCCTGGAAAGCAGTAAGTGCACTTAGAAGAATGTTATGCAGAAAGCAACTGTTCCACATTCTTAACTGAGGCCCGCATTCAGATGGCCAGTTCTATCCAGCGGGGAGCCTGCAGCTGACGTTCATGAGAATGGCTCAGGGTCATGGGAACACCATCAATGGGTGTGCACTTGCTCCATTTGGCAATGCACAGAAATGTACCATTTCCTCAACCGCCGACAGTGTACTGGAAGACCACTCACCAGAACTGGGTCCTCGGCTGCGGTCCTTTCGTGATACTTATGCATCTTAGAGAACCCTAAGAGCTGCGTCCACGCCTGTCAAATGCCAATATGGCAATGTGTATGCTACTTATATCCGCAGTTCCCAAACTGTGTGCCAAAGTGCCACGGGGTGCCAAGCTGAAGGCACAGGGCACCACAGATTATATTTTTTTAATTTTCAAGAGAAACACAGGATCTACAACTTCTGTCAGACATTTCACAAACTACTAGCTAGAAGTAGTTCAGAATAAAGCAAATGTATTTTTTTCTTTCAAATTATGTGTATTTTTTTTCAAACAGCTACAAAGTTGTTTGCACATAAGTTGTTGGGATCTAACTACTTAACAAAAAGAACCATTAGCAATACCTTTTGACCTGAAGCACTATAAGAAATTTACCGGGATGCTAAGACCACCAGGAATCAAGAAAGTTTGGGAATCCCTGGCTTACATGAAAACAGTTGTTGTGACACAATTCATTAAAAGTTCTTCATAAAATGGGTCACTTTATAAATTAATAAGAAGTAAATTTACAAAGTTCTGCCACTTAACAATTGTAGAAATCTCGATAATCAGTCCTCATCTTCTAAAAGAACCAAATAGCTGGAATTTCAGGAGACTGGTAGGCAGACCATAGACAGAACAGGCTTATCGGCAAATTGATTGAAATCAACTAGGTTAGCAAAGCATGCAACTGACACAGCTCTGAAAGATCCCCACAACCACCCTGACCTTGTGAGGTTTCACCTTCACTTTACAGAGAAGGAAACCAAAGTCCTACGAGGTTACATGCAGGGTTAGGCTCCCTAAGTGACAGAGAAGAATTTCAACCCAGTTCTTTGAACCTGTCTCCACCAGCCCTTCCTCTAAGACGTACGGACAGGAAATCATAAATAACCACCTTGAAACCTTCATCATATAGTGTCGGTGGCATGTTATACCGTCTCCATAACCACTCAGTCCTGAGTCTCTCTGAAGCCCTTTTCTTCAATATGCAGGTGAGGAGTATGAAGCCTTTGCATTGGTAGTCTGTCACTTCTTGTTATCTTATTGTTCCTATGTTTTGGCAGCTAGTCAATCACAACGTGGATTAAGGCATTAGTTGCAAACTGAAGTCAACCATACTCTGGAGTCGAGCGCTACTAGGGTCAAATCCCAGCACAGCCACATAATACCTCTTAGTTCTTGAGGAGTTAAAGTAACTTACTAACTCCTCACTTTTTGAATATTTGAAATGGGGATAGTACTTTCTTTGAGGGACTGCTGAGGATTATCCGAGAGAATCTAGGACTCAGGTACAAAACTCTAATCAGGGGAATTGGGAGTTCTGGTCACCCTCATAAATATCAACTGACCAGGTCAGAAAGGCTTCAACTGAGTCCACTATGGGGAATCAGACATTAAAGGCATTCTGGATACACTGGGGGACCCTGGTGGAAGCCTGACTGTTAAAAGGATAAAACATCCCAGAGAGAGATTTACCGTAAAAGAAGGTGGTACCTGGTAGAGCCAACCACAGCCAGTAAAGATGCCTCAGGTGCGGCAGAACAGCTCTGGGTCCAAAACTTCCACTGATATGAACTTAGACTGACCCAGCTGTGCATGAGAGCTGTCCACGAAGAGAGCCATCCCTTGGAAGGTTGTAGCTCTGTGATTCCAGGAGCCTCACTGTGGACCCAAAGCTGGGTGGAACATGCTGGGCTCACTGTTTTTTGTACTTTGCCAGAATGGCCTGGAGTTACCAGGCTATTTGGCCCAGGTTTCGCTTTGACCAATAGTAGGCACAGTGAGCTCCAAACTGGTTATCTTTGGTCTTCTGACCTAACATCTGGAGTCTGTGATAATTCTATGAAGGACTCGGTTATTTACTTTCCTTATCACATCTATACAGGTAGGGAGAGAGAACCGGATGAACTAATAAGAAATCTTAAAGTGACAAGTTCTCTTACTATGTGTTAGAAAGCAAGAACTTATTCCAACACACAAAACTATTTTGGACCAAAATACGTATTTGCATATTTAAGGCAAATGTACAAGTGACTTGCTAAAATAAAACAATAGCTTATCTCTAGTTAAAATTCAGTCGCACTTGCAGCCTCATTAAAACATTTGCATTGTAGAACGTCCAACATGAGATACAGTTATCAGGATCTCTATTGTGCCCAGCTCTTCGGGGAAGATTTTCAGCAAACAGCCATTAAAAATCTAATTTTGCTGAATAGAATATAGATTAACGGCCAGTTCATTCTATAAATATTGCTTCTAAAAACAGAAGCTTTGCTGGTAACAGAAAAAAATAAAATCCAAACAGCAGTACCAATTACTACAGCAGCATTTTTAGTAGTTTGGCAATCAGTATGAACCACGGTAGAAAGCAAAATCAAGCATTCAAATATGTGGCTGCAAAAGAGGCAGATCACCTGAATTACAGTCACAGCAAATTTAATTTATGAACAGTAACACACTCAATACATTGTGTAGAAAATAAAATGCATGATAAATTCTCATATAACTAAGTGAGTGTTCTGTAGCAGTGCTATAAGTGTTGAAAATATGATTTCCAAACCTAAAAATAACCCTGTAAGGCAAATGTTACCAACTCCATTTTAGAGGTGAGACATCTAAGACTTAAGTTCACAAACCGCAAACATAATATATGGCGCAGGGAAGACTCAATGCCGGATTGTTTTTACTATACTCTACATTTCCAAAAAATAATAATAATAATAATTAAGAGCTAAGTTTCCTGGACATTTTTTTTTCTTTTAATCATTTACTTTTCAGGAAAGACAGTTTGAGCTGGGTGAATCTTAGCATACATTTAGAAACAAGTAACTACATAGAGTATCAAGCTCCCCGATCATTAGTCTCTGTTTCAGCCACCCTTCATAACTGTTGAGCTTTAAATTCTTAATCATACATGCTAATTGAAGGACATCATGGCACAGACCAGCAAGTTAGGAGTGAGGCAAAAGGAATTTTGTTTGGCACTGAACAGAGTTTGAGATTTACATCTGAAGATAAGCATCTAAAAATTCAAGATCCATCAGAAAAAAAACCTGGAACACAAATAGATGGAAAGTTTGTTTCCCAAGTCGCCCAGCCTTTCTGAAGTCCTCTGTCGTTGGGAACATGTGAGACTAGCTCCAAGCCCAGTCTCCTGGCCTTAACTCTGTCCTCCTTGCCAGCCTGTTCCTGGACTCTCCTACAGGACATTTGTATTTACAGGGTCATAATTTCCTGGGCTAGGGAGGTAGCTCCGTATTCCCCAAAGACTTTCTTGCAGTTTTACTGGAGCTAGACAGGGTTGTCTTGAGGCTACAGAATGAGGCAAAGAACACAGCTATGAACCTGGGTATGAGAGACTGGGCTCCAGCCCTGCCTCCTCTGCAGACTGGACAGTAACTCTGAATTGCAGCTTCCTTACATAAAATCTAAAAGACCAGTGCCCACTTTCCTCATGGCTGGTTAGAGAAATCAAATGTACAGTGCAATATAATCTTAAGTGATTATTATAAAGTTGTATTAATATTTACCTCACATTACCCAAGATACAGTTACTTGAGGTAGAACATTCTATATGTATAGTTGCTTTTATCTGCTAGGGTTAGGAACTAATCTACAAAGACTTTATCTACTAAGATTAGCAGTAACATTTATCACCAAAGTTTCGTTCCTAGAAGGGTAAATGGGAATTTACAACAACGACAGAGTCCAGGCAGGACAGTTGGTGATGCCTCCCCACCCCCACTCAACGATGCATTTTCCAAGTCATCCAAAGGGTTTAGAATTGTTCTGTAGAGGCCGGGCGTGGTGGCTTACACCTGTAATCCCAACACTTTGGGAGGCCAAGGCGGGCAGATCACCTGAGGTCAGGAGTTTGAGACCAGCCTGACCAACATGGAGAAACCCCATCTCTAACAAAAATACAAAATTAGCCGGGCATGGTGGCGCTTGCCTGTAATCCCAGCTACTCAGGAACCTGAGACAGGAGAATCGTTTGAACCTTGGAGGCGGAGGTTGCAGTGAGCTGAGATTGCGCCATTGCATTCCAGCCTGAGCCACAAGAGCAAAACTCCGTCTTAAAAAAAAAAAAAAAAAGAATTCTTTTGTAGAGGACAAAGTGTCACTTTCTTTGGTGATTATCCCTTCACTATGAGACTAATGGCAAAAAAAAAAAAAATTTCTATCTAAAGCTATTGCAAAGCAAACAGCCACAAGAAGTGAGGGTAGCTAGGATCCAGCTAAGAGTCTGGGTTTCCGAGGGTTTAATTCCCCGGGTGGACACGGACCTGCATGTAGGAATCTGAATGATAAGGCCAGCATGGCATGGAATATTTATCAAAGCTCAAAAGTGAAGAGACTCCTTTTACTGGAAAACAAGTTTCACAAACACCCAATGTTAACCTCCATTAAAGTTGCTACTCAAAGAGATACAAGTATATTTTTATTAAAAATCGCAAAACTGATAAACTTAAATTAATATAACGTGGTAGAAAATACTACTTTACTGCAGTTAGTTGGTTGCTCATAGGTGACCGTGCTCATGAAGTTTCTCTGGAGTGTGTCCACTGATGCTACTTCCAAGGACCACCACAGACTATGGGGCCACCATGGGCCATGTGATGTTGAATCCTCCCACATCCTCTCCTCGTTCAACCCACCTTGAAACTTTTGTCCTGTGGTTCCATGTGACTTTGGACCTTCACTTGGAGCAAATACATCATTGACTTATTACTGATTATTTTTTTCTCACTCGCCAACTCTATGATCAATCCAAGCAGGCCTTGTATCTCAGAGTGGTACTCAATCATAAAGTGGTCGCTTCTCATCTAAGGTGATGGTAACCAGAGAGCACACGAACATTACACGTTATCTCAGCCAACTCACAGACCTCCCTGAGAATACACCCACAGAGAGTGTGTGTCTCCCTCTTTCCTCTTTCTGTCCCCAGAAACATTGCTGTAGAAGAAAGAACACTAACTGGGGAATCAAGAGAACAATGGCACTCTCTATCCACTTGTGGTCATCACCTCCACGCTCTGGGTTTCATGGGTGAAGTGAGGGAGCTGTCTCGAATCTAGATCATCTCGATCATCTCTAGGGCTCTTGGAAGGTCCACCTTCTATAATGCCATTAATCTCTAATACCCTGGGGTGATTCCAGGACCATCTCTAGGCAAAAGGCTCACATAGGCTAAGTGAGCAATCCTAATGTATCTTAAATCATGGTGTTTACCTGGACACGTGGCCTGTCCTGGTCTCTGGGGTGAGGCCTTTGGCATGCTTATGCAGATGGGAGGGTCTGCTACAGGTTGCTCTGGCCACGCTGTGACAACTTGTCCTGGAAAGGTCCTGAACATGGCTAATTCTGGCAGCCACCAGAGCACATCCACTGAAGAAGATCCAAAAGACGAAAAGCCGGCATTTCAACCTTGCATTGATTTCAAAACATGCAAAATGAGTTCAATAAATAGGAAATCCTTTATGACACTTGATTTTATGTATCAAAACCCAACATTAGCTCTACAACAAGTAAAAATCAGGATGGAGAGTATGGTAACTAAAATAAGAAAAAAAAGAGCTCCCTTTCTTGATTCCATAACAGTAAACGTACATTCTAGAACACAGATTATGACACGGTTATATTTCCAGTATTTAGATCCCATTTATTCAAATAATTGCAACCTAATTGTGTGGAGCTATTTTAAATACTGATTTGCTTCCCATTTAGATTAAAACCTCATCACCTGTGACTATTATTCCAAACATGTTCCTTATAATTTAGACAATGAAATATTAATTATAATTTTGAAAATTAGCTTTGCTTAGATACACTGTTCTCAATAACTTTTAGTCCTCTGAAAAAGGCTCTTAAAGACCGATCCACCAAATACATTTATTGTATCCTTTTCTATTTCAATTTTTTAACACAAAAAAAGGAGTTTATATTTTTTTGCTGATATTGTAAGTCATTTATTTCTATACTTCATAAAGAAGACAAAGGAAAAAGAGTTTTTTTGTTATAAGCATGAAAAGAGACCCAGGGCAGAAATTCAGGCTGGGCATGGTGACTCTCGCCTGTAATCCCTGCACTTTGGGAGGCTAAGGCAGGAGGATCACTTGAGTCCAAGAGTTCAAAACCAGCCTGGGCAACATGGCAAACCTCATCTCTATCAAAAATACAAAAATTAGCTGGGTGTGGTAGCACACACCTGTGGCCCCAGCTAGTTAGGAAGCTGTGGTGGGAGGATTGCTTGAGCCCAGGAAGTCAAAACTGCAGTAAGCCACCATCACGCACTCCCATCTGCGTGATTCAGTGAGCCCTGTCTCAAAAAACAAAAAAAAGAAAAGAAATGTAGTCACCTGATGGAGAAGTCACACGACCCCTGGGCTTTTGTTGCTACATCTATCCAATGGTGATAACCCTCCTTTTCTGGCACAGAGGCAAGAGCTGTGCCCAACAGCCTTCAGAGCCTGCCAGTCCTATATTCTCATAGATATAATGTAGGCAATAGAGCATGAGAGCTGTTTTTTTAATCACAGGTACTACTGGCCAGGAAATAGTGAATCCAAAATTCCCCTAAGAGTCTGGAGGTAGGAGGAAATACACAGTGTTATTACACAAAAAGCTTCATGCTGTGAAGGCCCCACAGGAGAAAACATTGTCAGTCTAGGAAGGGGATGACACCAGGCCAACACCATTCCTTTGAATAAGTGTTTTTCCCAATTCCTCCCTGTAAAAAATATAGTCAGGAAAAATGGAACCGCACTACATGCTTTTTATTGCACTTTATACTATGTGGCTTCAGAAGGTGGGCTCCATAATTCTCAACTCAAACTCATGTCTTCATGAAGACCTGTTTCCAAGGGCCTGTCACGCAGCATGTGATGTAGCCCACCATGCATCAGCCTCGAAAAGCTGGTGCCCCAGACGCACAGCCCACCTCAGTGAATTCTGCCTTAACAAGGCTTCGTTCTTCCACCAGGGCACCGAGTCTCAGCTGCCCTCCAAATTGTTACGTTGCAAATTTCATACCCTATTTGTGAGTAGACTAAAGTCAACAAAATTAGTAAATTGGCTGAATTTAATGATTTTTAGGTATGCCAATTCAGTAACTGTTACATAAGCTAAATAAAATGATATTCCTCTTTTTAAATTTCTTTGCTTTTATTTTAACATCTCTTAAAGTGGCCTCATGGCTCAATCAAAATTTTATATAGCTGAGCACACAGTGGCTCATGTCTGTAATCCCTTTGGGAGGCTGAGGGAGGAGAATCACTAGAAGCCAGGAGTTCTAGACCAGCCTAAGCAATATAGCAAGACCCCCTCTACCCCCAATCCCACCGCCCATCTCTACAAAAACATTTTAAAATTAGCTGGGCACAATGACTTGTGCATGTAATTCTAGCTCCTCAGGAGGCTGAAGATTGCTTGAGCCAAGGAGTCGGAGGTCACATTGTGCCACTGCATTCCAGTCTGGAGGACAAAGTGAAATGCTGTCTCTAAAAAAATTTACATACACACACACATACATAAAATAATTTACTTACCTAGCATATGCCACTGAACAAAGCTAAAAAGTCCTCAAGTAGGTAAAATTTATTGAATAATTATGTACTGTATGCCTGGAGAAGGCCTTTGGTTAGGATATTTTATTTTCATTTTGAACACATATCTAACAAAATTCGTTACCTGGTTGCATAGCCCAAATAAATTAGAAGCTACACATTAGAAAGAAAAGTTTTTACTAAAAACCAGCTCAGTGATATAAGCTCAGAGAGGCATCTGGCTTGGAAAGAAGCAGGAAAAAGACATGAAAGGGAGAAACATGGAGTCAAGAAGTTGGCCACTGGAGGTCACTGGGTGGGGTTGGGGGTGAGAGGGCAATGTCCTAGGGCTTCTGATCAGTTACTGCCTGATTCTAAATTAAAGACCAAGATAATGCCCTTCAGTTACAACAGAGAGGGTAAATTATATTCTGTGTGCTCTGCTGGTACCTATAGTGTACTGAGGGACCATTTCTTAAAAATGACTGCAAAGAATAATATCAGAGTTTAAAGAATAAACTTCAGGTATCTGGGAAACTCATTTAAAGTAATTTATCAAATGCTAGGTAAAGGAGCTGGTACTATATTTTAAATAATTAAATAATAGTGAATATAAATTTACTACAGTGATTTCCAGTTGGATTATTTTTGCATATATTATTTCTTTACGCTATTTCATAGAATATCTGAAATGCATGAATGGGTACTAACAGCCCATTTGCCTACATGTAAAATAGCTGGTTGCCTCAGCTTAGAACTAGAAGGGGAAACAAAGTGTGTGTGTGTGTGTATGTGCGTGTCTACATATATATATATACACACACACATACACATATATAAAACTAATAATAACACCTGAGGTTTTTTAACACGTCAACTATCACAAATTTTACTTAGTAGGAAAGAGTATTACCATCAGGATAGTGATAATAACATAATCCTGAGTCACAATAGTCTAATATTAGTACTGAGTCAACCTCAGAGGATTTCTACCCAGTCGGCTTTTTATAATGTCAGTAATTTCACACACCAATTTAAATTAGATATATTTAAATCATTTCCTCAAAAGTTTGAATCAATATAAACATCAAAGTGACCTTGAGATTAGCTAATATTTTAATTAGGTCAAAAGAGATTAGCAAAACTTTCTATGCCTGAGTTTTCTATTACTCAGAAATGAGCAGTTTGATCATTTCTGAATCTGTCCCCACGGCCTTTGTGGATTCATGTGGTTTGTAGCCTGCAGTCACTCACAAAGGACAAGTGTAATGCATACTCAAACGGCAGCACCACAGGGGCACCAGGAAAGCCTCCACAGTGTCCAGGGAGAGCAAAGCCACCCCAACTGAGGTCACGAAGGTCACATCTGGTGGATATGCAGTCGTGGACATTCTACTAAGAGCTATGACTAAAACAATCCTCGATAGTTTACAGAGTATCTGCATATATTTTATAGAATGAGCAAATAGGTGAATGAATGAAGTGAGTTGCAATACTACTCACGGTTTTAAATGTGGTACACTCTAAAACCTTACCCTAGTCTTCAGCATCTTTAAAGAAAATGTAATAAGAAAACGGGAGTCATTAATAATAATTTTACATTGGCTATGAGAAATTAGCAAAGCTACTTCTGGCCATTCTCATCATTTGGTGGCCTCTCGTGCAGATTGCCTACAAGTGACAGCAAGGCTGACAGACCTGCTGTGTTTGCTGGCGTGGCATTTGGCAGGTTAACCTGGTCCAAAAGATGAGAACCAGATTTTACACAAGAAATGTGACCCAGGTTTTGAAATCTGTCAGTCGTGGGTTCCAGTTCTGCCCCTTTTCCTTTCTATCAGGTTGGTGCAAAAGTAATTGTGGTTTTTGTCATGACAAGTAATGGTAAAATCACAATTAATTTTGCACCAACGTAATAGTAGTATCACACCAGGCAAGTCTGCGAACTCCTTAAATTTTAAGATGTAGCTAATGCCAGAACTGAACTCCTAAGGTTGTTTGGAGATTGCATGAGAGAGTGCATATAAGACACTGAGCAAGGTGTCTGCTACAGAGTAAACACTTGCATATGCCAGCCAACGTTAATGCTGCCGTGAATTCTAAGAACGCCTCGATCCCATGGCAATAAGTTTATGAATAAGTAAATTAATTTTCTTGTCTCGTCTCTCATCCCATGGGTCATTCTCCACCTGCACTACTATTCCATCCTCACCTTTGTTTTTGAACAAGGAAAAGCCTTGTGAGATCAAGCAATTAAGCGTTCTTTTATTATTATGAAGCTGAGAGGAAGTGAAAAATCACCAGGGTGAAGTTTCTTCACACTTGAGAAAGCAGATTGATGGAGCTAACATGGGATGCACGGGAAGTTTGTTCGGAACCAAAGCGACTCGGATGGGCACCCTCTCAGCCTGTGGGCGTCGCAGAAGAACAGAATCACCCTCCCATCCTGGACCGGAATGTGATATAAAAAGAGCATCGCTCCCGAGAGACACAATGGATAGAAATAATAATGGAAAGGAAATAAATTCAGAAAGCAATTAAGGAACTGTCAACAGAAAGGGCTGAGCAAAACCAGATATCAAAATTACCATGTAATCTTTTTTCATGTATCTTTTTGGCTCAAATTACTTTCATATCAGAGTTATAATTCTGGATATCACTACAAGCCATTGGCCTCACAGTTGGCACTCTCCTTACCCCCAACAAATTACATATCAGCCATTGGGCTTCAGCCATCATCATTCTTTCAAGAAGGGCTCCTGTCAATCACCTCACTGTGGGTGATGAGATGAGCCACAGCCTCAAGACAGAAGCAGCCCTCTGCGGTTTGGGGTGCTCGGTAGCTTCTGCAGACACAAACATTCTCTTTTGCTTTCCTGATAGAGATCCCTGAAAATCCTCAGAGAAACACCAACCCCACACTGGGTTGGGGCATCAGTCCCTTGAGAAGTTATGGGCTGAATTGCATCCCCCCAAAATCCATATGTTGAGGTCCCACCCCTTGGTATGTCAGAATGCAACTGTATTTGAAGATAAAGTCTTTAAGGGGTGATGAGATGAAAATGAGGCCGTGAGGGTGGGGCCCTGGTCCAACAGGACTACTGCCCTTAAAAGGAGGAGTCACACCAGGGATGCCCATGCCGGGAGGAGAGGCCGTATGAGGACGCAGTGAAAAGGCAATTGTTTGCAAGCCAAGGAGAGAGGCCTCAGGAGAAATCAAACCTGCTGACACCTAATCTCAGACTCCCAGGCTCCAGCACTGTGAGAAAATAAATGTCTGCTGTTTAAGCCACCTCATCTGTGGTGCTTTGTTATGGAGGCCTTAGCTAACTCATACAAGAAGTTCATGTGCATTTCCAAGGGTAAAAAGTCCTTAATGACCTCATTACTAAGTGCTCTTACTAAGGGTTTTAATACTGCAGATATTAAAATGAAAATGATAAATAATAACTACATGAGTATGCCTACCATCAGAAATTACTGCAATGACTTCCTAACATGTTTCCCCACAGTTCAACATTGCCCTATTTCGATAATTCCTACAGACCATCGTCAAAGTAGAATCTTCCTAAAGCACAGCGTTGAAAATTGTATTCACCTGCCAAGAAAAGTCCACTAGGTTCTCATTGATGACCAAATGGAAGTCTCATATGAGGCCCTGGGGAGTCTGGCCCTGACACTACTTCCCAGTCATGCCCACTACAATACTCCCCACACTTCCCACCTGCTCCCAGCCATGCCCACCACAATACTCCCCACACTTCCTACATGCTCCCAACAGGAGGATCTGAGGCCTCCTGGATGCACCTAGCTTTACCCTTACTCCTTGCCTTTTGTTTGGTTTTTCTTACCTGGAACCATGGGCCTCTTGAGCTCAGAAAGCCTTTCCAGCCATGCCTACTACAATATTTCTCGCACTTCCCACATGCTCCCAACAGGATGATCTGGAGCCACCTGGATGCACCTGGCCTGACCCTCACTCCTTGCCCTTTGTTTGATTTTTCTCACTTGGGCCTCTTGAGGTCACAAGGCTCCCAAGGAATCTAAGAATCTATTGAAATTGCATATAAAAGGGCGTGGCACAGTGGCTCACGCCTGTAATCCCAGCACTTTGGGAGGCCGAGGCAGGCAGATCACGAGGTCAGGAGACTGAGACCATCCTGGCTAACATGGTGAAACCCCGTCTCTACTAAAAATACAAAAAAAAAAAATTAGCCGGGCGTGGTGGCGGGCAGCCGTAGTACCAGCTACTCGGGAGGCTGAGGCAGGAGAAGGGCGTGAACCCGGGAGGCAGAGCTTGCAGTGAGCAGAGATCGCGCCACTGCACTCCAGCCTGGGCGACAGAGCGAGACTCCGTCTCAAAACAACAACAACAACAACAACAACAACAAAGAAATTGCATATAAATAATTACTCCTCTCTATATCTGACCTCTTTCCAGAAAGAGGGCTATAATTCTCATCAGATTTTCAAAGAGCTTGACAGCACTGAGTTTTACCTGAGCCCTGTACACCTGGAAAACAGTCATGGTTGTCAAATCACCATCCGTTTGTATTCCAGGAAACGACTTACTGCAAAGAACCACCCTTCCCCATATGACTTAGATAAGACTCACCAATGACCCCTTTGACCCCCAAAGGCCAGACACAGACCCCTCAAATTCTCATAAATGAATAGGTGAACCCTTTGCCCCCATTGACCCATCTGAGCAAGATACCTGCTAATATGACTTGAACAAATTTGAGTCTCTTCTACCCTGTGGGCCTTTGAACTCTGATCCCCCCTCAGCCTGAGTCAGTACGGGAATGCAGAGTAACCTCCTTAGAAGCCATGGATTGCAAGTGTTACAAATTGAATTGTGTACCCCCAAAAGAAGATTTGTTGATGTTGCAATCCCCAGTACCTCAGAATGTGGATTTATTTGGAAACAGCGTCTTGGTGGACATAGTTAGATAAGATGAGGTCATACTAATTAGTGTGGTCATGGATGCCTGGCATCCTTATAAGAAGACAAGAAGAGACAGAGACACAGAAGCTGGAGATAAACGTGGGAGTGGCCCATCCACGAGCCAAAAGAATGCCGAGGATCGCAGGCAACACCAGAAGCCAGGAGAGAGGCCTGGAATAGATTCCTCCAAAACGGAACAATCTTGCCAACATGTTGATTTCAGACTCCTAGCCTCCAAAACTGTGAGAGAATAAATTTCTGTTGTTCAAGCCACTGAGTTTGTGGCACTTTGCACAGAGGCCCCAGGAATCTACTACAAACAAGGAAAGACATCTGGTCAACCACTGGTTTGTGCCCCCTGCTCATCCTACTCCTCCACATTAGGTCTTTCCAGCACGTTTAATCCTCCCTACAAAAGAAAGTTCCTTTCTGCCTGACCTTTGAGACCCTTGCAGACCTCATGATGACAGCATTCTCCCTATTGCAATAGTCGCCTCCTCTAACTGTAAATGCTCCCCCTCGCCCTATGACAATTGCCCTTTCGATGAAGTCTCTCCTTACCTAAGCCCAGGCAGTTTTTTTTTTTGACAAGCTCTACGGTCCATAAATGGTTAAGAACCAGTGCTCTTCATGAGCTAATCTCCACCCACCTTCTTTGCAACTTATCTTAGCTTCCGCCATCCTGCCTGGCCTTTTCCCCTCAAATTCTTGCCTGCTCCCCCTCCCATCAGCAGGAAGGAGCCCTTCCAAGTCTACCATTAGTAAAGGAATAGTGTGTGTTCCCCCCACCCATACCTACTTGTTTTCCAAGATCCCCTACCCCTAGCCCAGGCAGCTGGGCATGAGCTACTTGTCCTTAGGGCAGGCCTGCTACTGGGAGCCCGAGAAGGCAGGCACTGAATCCCGGCATTTGAGTTTCAAAACCACAATAAGGAAGAAGACAGAAATTGTTGGACAAGTCCTTGATTGCTACTGCAGACTACAGAAAGACTCCATGAGCTGGGGCTGGGAGGTGGGCACAGAGCTGCTCTCATTGAAGTGAGCACCGTTGTCACCAGCATCAGGTGAATAGGGACCTAGGGATATCCGGTCCCACTGCTGTGGGTGCTGCCTTAGGGCACTGCTCCTTCCCATCCCAGAGCCAAGGAACCCCAGCTCCTTCCACCTCCGCTTCTCTCTTTGCTGCACACGTTCCTCTCTAAGAATCACACGCTTCAATGCTTAAAGAAAAGACCTAAACAGATGTCCCATATTATCCATGAACTGGGACAATCAGGCCTCACGTGAATAACCAACAGCCCTGGTGGGGCTTCACAGAATCACAGAGGTCCTGGGTTGGAATGGACTTCAAAAGTCTTAAAATCCAGCTCCCCAGCCATCCCAGCTGATTCACAAACATTTTTCAGACAGTGGTTATAAAAGTCTCTTGAGCAAGTAAAAGCGTTTGTTGCAGAAAGCTGGGGTCAGCTAGCTGTTCTTCCTGAGCACCTGCTAAAGAGATGCATCAGGAAAATGAAACAGCAGGGAAGGCAGGTAAGAATATAACGAAAGGAAAACACAACTCTAAGTTAGAAGTGAAATTAAGAAAGAGAAAAAAAGCAGGAAGATGGAGTGAGCCACGAGAAAACTTAAAGCGTCCTAAATCCCATGCTGGCAGCTCAAACCTCTCATTAACGGACAGGAAATATTCTGCAGCAAGACACTACTAGAAAAATACTAAAGGAACCTAAAAGTCCATTCTTCAACACTTCACCCATTTTCTCTTCCTTGCACTAAAAAGTAAAAAGGTTAGTCTCTGGAACAATATAGTAAATTTTTTAAAAAGTTAAATAATGGCTTTAAAAGACTTTCCAAAGTTTTCTCCGAAACCAGAAATATATTAATGTCTTCCTACCTCCAGCAAATTAACAGGGCATAAAATAGTTCCTGTCTTAAATGGTACTTAAATAGTAGCGTGTCCTGATTTCAACAAGATCAGGTATGTTTGGCTGCATGCAATCAGCAGTTTTCACCAGTACTAAAATAACCTAAAATCGTTTTTCTCTCTGCATTTTTTAGGCTGTGACATTCCGCCCTCACTCCCAGGCAGTCTTGACAGAACCAGAGTTGAGCTACATAACACCTCTGTATTTGTCCACATTTCTGGAGGCTACACAAAATTATCATTTCCAATCATCCCTCTTAATTGTCCTGCTGAGGTTAGCTCAATGGACTCTGGGACTCCAATATTTATTACTTCTTTTTTAGTCAATTTCCTCAGATTTCAAATATGTAAGCAAAATCTCCTAGAGTCTTTCTACATGAGGGTGAGGAATTCGCTATTATTTCATTTTATTCTTTATATTATTTCACTTTATTATATATTGAGGATTAATATGAGAAGATTTTATAGGATGATGGTATTTCTTTAAAATAGACCCCTAAGCCCAAGGCTAAATAGAAATTGCACTCAAATCAAGGAAAATCACATAAAGCAAATTCAGAATCTGCTTCCTCAGTGTAGCTCTCTTGTATTTTACAATGTAGCTCTCTCGTATTTTATTTTCATGGAAAATCACCTGGGGCTGGGAGAGGTGGCAGGAGGAAGCTCTCGCTCTTCCCAGTTATTCTTCTCTCCATCTAATCCCACACTCCCTTCTGACACCTGCTTCCCGACTCCACTCCCTTACTGCCACCTTCTCACATCCTTACCAATATCTACTGACACCTCCCCCATCAACCCAGCCTCCTCCACTGCTCAGATGAACGAAGCTGTCATGGCCCGAATGCAGCATGAAGGCCCCATCACCGAGTCATGTCAAAGGCTAGAAAACAAGGGAGATGAAAGGGAAGGGGCTCAAGAACCAGAGGAAAGTTCCACTTCTGCCTAGGTAGGATTTAAGCTCTAGAAGCAACAAAGAGCCTCTTATCAAAAGCTTACAGGTTATATAACTTGGGCACATTATCAATAGGAAACATAATTATGGAAGAAATGAATGTGAGTTTGAACGAAGAGGAGAGCATAGGGGTAGGGCAGGAAAGTTGTCCTAAGTATGAGAAACCACTTACCATGAGGCTTGGTAGCAGGAATGCAATAGGTAGCATTGAAGGACTGCAAAAAGTTTCAGTTCGGCTAGACTGGAGGAAGAGCTGAAAGAGTTCACAGGTATGGAAAGGCTGAAAGGACTGTCTACGATGCAATTTTGATGACAAAGGTTGGAGCAGAAATTTCTTTTGCCTCCAAAGGCTAAGGGGGAAACACTGAGTGAAGGAGGAACACAATCCGCTGTTGAAACCATTACATGCAACTCCAAACAACTGATCAGAAACTAGGATGTTTCTTATGATCTAAGAAAAATTTGTAAAGACTAATTTTTCTTTAATTTTAGAAATAGGAAAGACAGACAAAGCACAAATTTACCAGTTTCTCCCACGTGCTTATACAACCATTATTCAAACATGTTACCAGAAGTAGTTACAGAGAATCAAGCAATTACAGAGAATCAACGTTCCTTTCATTGTAAGGGCCTAATGAAAGGGCTGGAACATGCTGAAACTATAAAAGAAGCAACATTTTCCTTTACCCCATCTGCCTGTTTGGGAAATCATACCAGCTTTTCACATATAAAGTAAATCAATAAATCAATACGATCAACAAAAAGGCAGCATTGGTAGGAGATATTTTAATTGAGTCATCTTAAAGTCTGGACTTGTTTAAAGCCCTTCTCACTTTAAATAAATATCAAGTCATTTAAGTTTTGAAACTGCTTTTGAATTCAGTACCTACAACATATTGTCCACACAGTAAAGAAGAGAGCATGCAGAAATGTCCATTTGAAACTAAAAGAAATATCCTTTTTTGGTTCCATATGAACTTTAAAGCAGTTTTTTCCAATTCTGTGAAGAAACTCATTGGTAGCTTGATGGGGATGGCATTGAATCTATAAATAACCTTGGGCAGTATGGCCATTTTCACGATATTGATTCTTCCTATCCATGAGCATGGTATGTTCTTCCATTGGTTTGTGTCCTCTTTTATTTCACTGAGCAGTGGTTTGTAGTTCTCCTTGAAGAGGTCCTTTACATCCCTTGTCAGTTGGATTCCTAGGTATTTTATTCTCTTTGAAGCAATTGTGAATGGAAGTTCATTTATGATTTGGCTCTCTGTTTGTCTGTTACTGGTGTATAAGAATGCTTGTGATTTTTGCACATTAAAGTCACCTTTAACAAACCACCAGGGCATTTTAGAGCTGATGAGGATGACAGAGACCATGAATTCAAACCCTGTTATCAATCACGTTGGAAAACTGAGGTCAAGGGAGGTTAATAACTCATCCCAAATCTCAGAGCAGGCAACGCATTTTTCTTTTCACTGAAGTGCATGGTCCCAATGAATTTATCAGAATGTCTCTTTGTATGCAGTGTAAATCTTCATGGTACCTCAACCTGTACTTCTAGTCCCCTTCCAATTAGCCACCAGAAACAATGTCTGGTGCCAGCCTCAGACAAAGACCCTGTGAGATAGCCACAAAAATGCTTCACTTTCTCAATTCTTTCCTCATAATAAGCACCTCCAGAGTGCAGATTGCAAATATCTGTAATTTAATAAACACACATCACCCTGTATTTTATAAATATGACTAGTTACAAAATAGAAAAGGAAAATAGCTCAACAGGTCACCTAAAATCAGATAGTTCTGTTTATTTCACAACTTTAGACATAACAGATTTCAACTGATAAAGCCTTTTCCTAATTTTTCTAAAAGCTTAACCACTTGGTACCCAACCTTTCTAGCCTTCTGGTTTAGCAACAGCTCCAGAAGAAAACAATTTTTAAATATTTGAAGCAACTAAACAAGTATTTACCACCTATTAACAATGAACAAAACCAAGGAAGGAAATAAAGACACAAAGATTGCATCAATGAAACCATGATCAGGATGCCATGTGGAAGAAAAAGAGGTCTGGTTGACAAGCGAAGTCTTATAAATGGCAACCTGTTTGCTAAAAAAACAAGACTCCCGGTAAAAATAAGCTGCGACCTCAAGTTGACTGTAAGCAGCAAGTCGTAAGTGTGACTAGGGAAGGAAAGTCCCTCACAAGCAGGAAATGAGAGAAGAGCTAGAAACCCCAGGCAGGTTGGAGGGAGTAAAGCGATTAGGCAGTGAAATTGCATCTATAGCCCCAGGGGCACTGCAATGGTGAGAGGCAGCACGTGGTATTTTCCAACATGGCGCAACAATGGTTCCCACCGCAAGTCCTCTTCTGCTGAGTGACATTGCCACTTTCCAATCAGGAGGTAGAGTCCTTTTCTCCCCTCTCTTACACATGGGCAGGCCTATGGCTGCTTTGACCAATACAGCAGGGTAGACCATCATGCTGGGTCCAGGAATGTGCTTGCCTGGCCCAGTAGCTACTACTTCCTGCCTCTTGGAAGACAGCCACTGGGTTGGAACTGAGACTATCCAGAAACCACCATGCTGTGAGAAGCCTACACTACATGGAGATGCTCTGAAGCATGAGATACTGAGGTGAGGGTAGAGGAGGGGAAGTAGACCAAACAGTACCAGGGGACCAGCTGTAGGAAGGAGGAAGTCATCAAAGTCATATATCCACAGTTTCAGACACTCCTGCTGGTATCTCACGCACCAGAGACAAATTCCTCAACAGAGCCCTTTCTGAATGCCCAACCCACAAAATTGTGAGCAAAATAAAATGGGAGTTTCAGGCAACTAAGTTTTGAAGTAACTTGTTACACAGAAATAGATACCAAAAACACGGGAACATGGTAGTAACAATTAAGTGTTGCAGAGAGGCCATTTTCAACTGATTTTGAACGACTGGGCCTTTTGTCCAAAAGATATAAGAACCCCAAAACATTAAACAGAAATAACCAGAGCTGCTCTGATGCGGTGGACGAGGATGTCCAGAATGTCAAGGAGCTCTGTGGTGGAATGCAGGATGATCCTGGGACCAGTGCACTGACCATGTTAACTCCACAGACAGGACCTGCAACCCTTACCCAAGAAGTCATCACTGTGACCCAGCTTCCTGAGGCAGTGTCTAGATGTAAGTCAACAGCTCTTAATCTTACCCTCTGCAGCCAGAGGGAACCTAGTTCTAACATCAAGAGTTGGAACCCAGGACATCAAAAAGGCTCTACCCTTGGTCTAGCCTCTTCTCTGCCTCAGGATCTGACCACTGATGTTTCTATCTCGCAGTGTGCCTACTTCCCCTAACATATTTTCACCCTCATCTTAACACATGTTTAAAAATACCAACACCCCCTAACCCTACTTCTTCCTCTTTTCTTCTTCTCTCCCCTCACTCTTTTTTTCTCTCAGGGAGAGAAGCAAGAAAAAGAAATGGGACAGTGTTTTGCCTGGTGGTTGGCTGATTAGACTCTGAATCTCAACTCTCTAGATTGCCATCCCAACTTTGCCAATTTGGTAACCGTGCCTCTGTTTTCCAAGCTGTAAATTGGGTACAATCATCATACAAACCTGCTCATTGAATTGTAAGACAGAAATGAATTAATATGTGATAGTCAGCACTTGATAAATGTTAGGTCATCATTATTTTTCTAACTAAACCTTATTGCTTTCCAATATTCTAGTAAGGAGGCATTTATAAATAACGCCTGAGGTGCCTCCTAAAGAGCAAAACTCTTACATATGATTAGACCTATATAGGTCTCTTTACATTTTACTAAGAAGGACTGACTTAGGTGGCTCAACAGCACTGTGGTCACTATGCGGAGACCTCATTGGGCAGAGATGGTAACAAGAGTTTTCTGAATTGTTGCCCCCATTTGAATCAGCCAAGTTAGCAACTTCAGGGTGCCAGTTTGAGTGAGTCAGCCCATAAAAGATCCTTGAGTAATACATGGAGTCAAGTGTCTCAGAGAGGCAGTCAGCTGTGGGGCTTCCAGTGAAATGAAAATTGTCTTAGTTACGAAGAGTTGGAAAACGGCAAACAAAAGAAATCACAATTTTGATTCATTTACCCTGTATCAAAGCATTCATGTTCGAAAAGTCAGCACCCAGAAATGCAGTGATGTGGCATTCTGAATATTTGTCCCTCTGTGACCGCATCTGTAGGTGACTTTATCTTTGATAGATGGATCTTTAAAACAACATTTATTGTGGTTGCTTCCTGATCATATGCAGTAACTTGGGCATTTTCAGAAAGGGTGACCAAGAAGCAACCAACACAATATTAGAAGGTTATTATGACTGGCAGAAAATATGTCGCAAATTAGGAGCACACAGAATGTGTGCCTTTTTTAGCAATCTCATCTGTAGGCACAATCTATTATCCCTAATCATTTTCCAATGTTTTTGTTGGCAGTTTATCTATCTTCTATTTTAATGGATAATTACATTAAAAGCATATTAAGCTTCAGCAGAATTTATTCATTCATTCAACACCAACTATACTAAGAGACCCTAGAAGTGTTATAGACTCCCAAAAAAATAAAACCTTCTGGGCCAGGGATGGTGGCTCTTGCCTGTAATTCCAGCACTTTGGGAGACAGAGATGAGAGGATCACCGGAGGTCGGGAGTTTGAGACCAACCTGGCCAACATGGCAAAACCCTGTCTCTACTAAAAATACAGAAATTAGCTGGGTATGGTGGCACATTTCTGTGCCACCTCCTGCTACTCAGGAGGCTGAGGCAGGAGAATTGCTTGAACCTGGAAGGCAGAGGTTGCAGTGAGCCGAGATGGTGTCACTGCACTCCAGCCTGGGCGACAGAGTGAGACTCCATCTCAAAATAATAATAATAATAATAAAATCTTCTGGCAGATGTTTAAAATATGTCGAGCTTACCTGTGGCACAGAGATCGCAAGCTAATATATGTATTTGGACAGAGGCTTTTTATTGATAGCATCTCATTTTCTTTTTTAAAAGAAAAATCAACTTTTACTTTAGAGTCAGAGGGTGCATGTGCAGGTTTGTTACAAGGACAGATGTGATGCTGAGGTTTGGGGTATAACTGATCCCATCACCCAGGTAGTGAGCATAGTATCCACTAGGTCGTTTTTCAACCCCTGCCTCCTTCCTGCCTCCCCACCCTTGTAGTCCCCAATGTCTATTTTGACATCTTTATGTCTACTGTACCCAGTATTTAGCTCCCGCTTGTAAGTGAGAACATGTGGCATTTGGCTTTTTGTTCCTGTGTCAATTCACTTAAGATAATGGCCTCCAGCTGCATCTATGTTGCTGGGAAGGACATTATTTCATTCTTTTTTATGGCTGTGTAGTATTCCTGCACGTGTACCATATTTTCTTTATCCAGTCCACCACTGATGGGCACTGGGGTTGATTGCATGTCTTTGCTATGATGAATAGTACTGTGATGAACATGAGTACATGTGTCTTTTTGGTAGAATAATTGATTTTCCTTTGGGTATACACTCAGTAATGGGCTTGCTGGGTCAAATGGTAGTTCCGCTTTTAGTGAAAGCACCTTATTTTATTTTCTACCTACAGGGAAAAAAAAAAAAAAAACATTTAAAGCCATTGGCTTGCCTGGAAAAGACCAGCTAACTTATGCATGAGGCTTGCCCCAGGTGCAATGTTGGTGGCTACAAGTGTGTCCTGATCATTTTCCTGTCCCCCAGTGATTCCTTGGAGCAGAGGTTTCTTTGAAAGCCATCAGAGAAGACCTAGAAGGACTGCCTTCTACTCTATGAGCTCCCCTCCAGCTTCCTCTTAAAATGTAGAGAGAAGATGTCTGCAGGCACACTTCCCATTGCTGATGGAGCTTTCTTGGGGAGTGGAATTAGATCAGAAGGAAGGAAAACAGAAGACCTCTTACTTTATGTACTTCTGCATACTGAGCATTATTATTTTCATAATTTAAAAATATAAGAATTACTGAGACTGGGCGCGGTGGCTCATGCCTGTAATCCCAGCACTTTGGGAGGCCGAGGCAGGCAGATCACGAGGTCAGGTGATCGCGACCATCCTGACTAACATGGTGAAACCCTGTCCCTACTAAAAAAAAGAAAAAAGAAAAAAAATTAGCCAGGCGTGGTGGCGGCGCCTGTAGGCCCAGCTACTCGGGAGGCTGAGGCAGCAGAATGGCCTGAACCCGGGAGGCAGAGCTTGCAGTGAGCCGAGATCGTGCCACTGCACTCCAGCCTGGGTGACAGAGCGAGACTCCATCTCAAAAAAAAAAAAAAAAAAGAATTACTGAAACTTTCAGGGCTCTGATTTTCTCACGTGAAAAGTGACAACCCCAGACCATGAACTAAATGATATGAAGATATCACTTCCAGCTCTTAAATTCTGCACCAGAAATACCTGCTGCACAGCCAGTCACCAGTACTTCCATCTCCACATCTTCATGAAAGAGCAAAAGAGAAGACATGGAAGTAATTTGCTTAATCGCTCAGTGCCTCAGTTTCCTCATCTGCGCAATGGAAATCATAACAGCTTCTGCCTCATAGGGTTGTATTAAGAATTAAATGAGCTAACAAAAGTAACTGGCACCCAGAGCTCAAATGTCAGCGAGAATTATTTCCATTATGGTCATTCTTCTTATTAACTCTGTATCAACCAATAAAATATTTCTGCCAGTATTTTCCCTAACCCAATAAACTGTGCACTATAGACCTTTTAGTGCTAATATAAAGTACTCTATCTAAATATAGAGCTATGACTATCTCTTTAATTAAAACTGCAGCAGCAAACGCAGTGCCATTGAACATAAGATACCACTTTTAGCTGATAAGGATGAGAAGTCAAACATGGTATCACTTCAATACCAGCCAAAATATTATTAAAGAAAGCATTCCAACATCCTAAGGATTCTGGAAAGACTGCTTCTAAGAAGACTGCAAATTCAAAGTTACTCATGTTTTTAATTAACATATTACAAAACATTGAGTAGGAGACTCTGACACATTCAATCTAAAGCTAAATAAACACTAACTATAATATAGCGCTTGCATACTAAAAAACCCAGCAGCTCACAAAGCACATCTTTGTGACTAAATGGAGTATCTTAAGAACTCAATTTCACAAACATTTACTAAGGCTTATCTCCTTAATAAAGCACTAACTGGGACACAAATATCTATGCTTCCAAAATCAAGATGCAGATTTCATTCATTTACGATCAAAGTTCAGGCAGGAATTTTTTGCAGGGTGGGAGGCTGGAGCAACTCACCAAATGATTATAAATGTCATGTACCAAGGAGAGGATAAGAATGTAGAGAAAGTTCTGAAAGAATTATAAAGCAGTACTATTTAGACTGCAGTGTTAATAGAGGTAGTCCAGATCACAAAAGTAGAAGTATCAGCCCAGAGATGATATTAATTAGTAAACAAACTAGTATTTGCAACAAAGTGTTAACATTTTTCTCATCTAAAACAATAAGAAAATATTAGGCCCAAATTTTCAAAGGATCTAAAAAGATAATTCACAAAATAAAAGCTCTGGAGTGAGCAAACATGGGGAAAAGCTCAAGTTTACCAGTAATTAAAAACACAAACTGAAACAAGATAGCCACTTTCCCTAATAAATTAGCAAGAATAAATTAATTAATAATTATTATTATATCAAATGTCAGCAACTGTTCTGTAAAACTGATCTCAACATTACCTCTGACATTGTAAATCGGTGCACTTCTTTAGGAAACCTATTAGACAATAAGTAAATAAGTGATATCAGTAATCTTTAATTTCATATGAGAAAATCTATAAGTTCAAAGCTGAACATCAAAAAATGTCTTAATGTTTGAGACAACTGAATGTATGACATTAGATAATGGTTAAGCCAGTTCCGGTACAAGGACCACATGGAGTATAGCAACTGTTAAAAAACAGAATCCCTCTCTAAAACAATATGGAAAATGTGAATAATGGTGGGTTAAGGAAAGAAGCAGGTTATAAAAATCATTCACCTATCACACTTACCACTTTGTTAAATATTTTGAATATCTCTAGGGAATAAACAAAAAGTACTGGAGTTATATTTGGGTTATGGATATTTTTCTCTTTCTTGCTAAACTTCTCATCATGGTGTTATGCCACCTTATTTTTAAAAATAAAAAAAATACATTTTGGGAACTAAACAACTAAGAGAATAGAATTTCTTTAGAAAAGCTAAAATGAGTCCAAAGTAATATAAACAATGATTTAAGATTTTAGCAGACAAAAAAATAAATCCCAAGTATGAAAGGTGAAACAAAGCCACAATGTGAAATCTAGTCGGGCAGGCTGGAACCGAAAACAGCATAGCTCCTTGCAAGCCTGGGTGAGCATGCCTGTCCCGCAGCAGCCCATTCAGGGCCTGTTCCCAAGGGCAGGGGCAGAGTGGACAGCAGGCACCCAAACCACCCTGGTTCCTGGCACCACGGAGTAAAAGCATTCACATCCAAGAGAGGCAGGCTTCAGCCACAAGTACATAGAGGACCATCTCTGGGCAAGGCATCCTCCCTCTACACTCATTCTCTGGAGGTTCTTAACGCAGGTCACAGGAGCACTATCTTATTCATGCACCTTGCAGACAGCCTGAAGCAAATAGGGCCTAAAGCCAAGCACATAGGCAATTGGCTTAGAAAACAGGATACCAGAATATTTATCCAAGTAAAAACACTGTGAAGACTGAGTTTAAGGAGTAAATTATGTAGGATGGTACTCAGCAGGTTGTGACTTCGTCTTCTCCTAAGGGACAATGACACCCATGCACAACCTATGGAAATGAGAAAGAAGGTAGCTTAAGAAAGCAGAATATAAAATTAAATGTAGACCATGGTTATAACTTTCTTTAAAAATGTTGGACAAATATGCATATAGAATAAGCAAAAAAATTATAATAGCTATGTTTGAGTTATGGATTTTTTTCTTTCCTTCCTTCCTTCCTTCCTTCTTTCCTTCCTCCAAGCTTTCTCTGAAATGATAGTATCTCATTCTGTGAGGAGGAAATTGAGAGGCAGAGGGTGAAGTATCCCAATAAATTCCACTGTACTCTCACCACACTACTGCAGCCTTTCTCACTTAACAAATTTGAGGAAATGATTTTTCTCATGCAGTTAAGTTGTATTGGGAATAATTCTGAAAATAGTATCATTTTACTTCTGAATTCTAGAAACATATACTCAAAAAAGAGAAAAACAAAAGCGTTACATTTTGTAAGGATGTAATTACATCTGGAATTTGCTTTTGGAGCTATTTTGAACTTACAATGTAAGGCTCAAGGAGAAACCACTTTTTCTAAAAGAAAACAGATTGGCATTTACTGCCATTTCACAGTCTGGGCAGAATTGGGAACTGGGGAATTGCCCGTCTTTTCTGCTCTGGTGGCTTTACAAGGCTGCCGGCCCAAAGGAGTCTGTCATCACCATGGCAACCTGGCTCAGCATCCTCTGCGAGCGGGAAGGAGGGGCTGCCTCCCCTGTCAGGTTCACAGCACCCGGCAGCTCGTCCTCTTCCAGCACCTGAAATGCCCTTTCCCCCACCAACAGAAACCCTTCAGGGCCCAACCTAAATCCTTCTTCCATAAGGTCTTTTCCTTAACTTTCGAGAACAGCTGTGACCCTCTTCTTTGAACCACATCTAATGACAGCTTGACTGTCAGTTTTTCATCTCAAGCTCCAGAGAGGCCGGTGGCAGTGTCTGTATTGACACAATTCTGTGCAAGGTTGATATTCAGTCTGTTTGTTCAAGGACAGTCATTCCAATTGTTAACATAGTGAAATACTTCTGTTCTTCCATACTGCCCTGAACACCCCTCCCTTCCCCTCTCCCCATGCCTGTTCCCTGGATGTTCTGGCTTTTTCCTGGGAACTCCTCCTATCTCCCTGGCAGCAACCAAGGGGTTCATGCCTGGTACAGCAGGAGACCTCCAGCCCTCTGGCCAGGGTCAACTCTGACTGGTCAAACAATACCGCATGTTAAATGTTTTGACCACGGCCCTTTCTACGGATGCACTAAGGTCCCACAGGAAAAAAACTCCCATATTGATTAGCAACGTCTACCAAGGGTACGAAGAGGAAGAGGGGCCGGCATACTGTATGACGCGGATCTGATTAAATGTCTGCAGCATCTAGGCTGGCACTTTAGTATTGATACAAGTCTCAATGTCTTTATTTCTCTCATGCAGGAAAGGGACTGAAGGAGGGAACAGGAGCATAAAGGCAGTAAGGAAGAGGAGAGGAAGGTAGCCCATAACATAATTGGAACGATTTTGTATTTTTTGAGAGCAGCCTGCACTGCACAATCAACTGAACCAACTGTCAGTTCAGAAGGAACCTGATAGTGATCATTTTACTTCCTATTCACAATGTCCATAGGAGAACCATTTCCTAAATGCACTGGGAAATCACCGTTATATTGATAACAACAGCAAAAATAGTATTTTGTACAGCATTTACCATGTAGTGGTAACAAAAGCAAAATAAATATTTTGTGTAGTGTTTGCCATATACTGAGCACTGTTCTGTGCATGTTACAGGTATTAACCTACTTAATCCTCAAAAAAACTCTGAGGGTTATTTTATAGAAAATATTTTTATATTATATGTATTTTTTATATTGTTATTGTAGTTGATGTTTTACAGAGTAAGAAACTGAAGCACAAAAAAGGTAAGTAATTTGGCCATGGTTACAAACTCAGAAAGGACAGAACCAGGATTCGAACGCAGACCGTCTTCTCCAGGGGCCACGTTCTCCCGTGGCACACTGTCACTCCTCCAAGGCACTGTTTGCTGGCGCACACCGTTTGTACCAGCATATCGAACTCAGCATTTTCCTGACTGAAGCAAAATGAGAACAGCTTCCCAACAAACTCCTGAGCTGCTCCACGCACAATTCTCCCCACATCCAACAGCTGTGCTCAGTCCCTCAGAACCCCCGAGTCACAAGCACCCCTGTGCTCCCTGCCCTGGTTGCAAGCCAAGCCAGTGGCACACCGGTGCCAAGTCATAGGGAAGACAGTGCTCCACTGGCACAAAAAGTCATATCTGGACCAATGGGTGAACAGCAGGCACCCTCGAGAAGGCAAGATAGATGGGGAAGCAGGAAATGCTAGGGAGGGAAAGACAGAGTGAATGAGCCGAGTCTCAAAGCGAGGAAGGACCTGGTGCAAGTCCTGCATCTTACTGACGAGGTCCAGAGAGAGGGTGGGGCTTGTCCAAAAGCGTAGTTCACTTAACAGTAAGACTTAACTAAATTTCAAGTCCCTTGAAATCATGAGACTTGAATCATGAGACTTGAAAAGTCCCTAAGTCATGTTGCATCAATACAGCTAGCAAGGTATGAACTTGTTCCCCCAAATCAGTTTTCCCCCTCTACTTAGGCACAGCTATAGACTACATTTCCCAGACTCCTTTGCAGTTGGGTGTGGTCACATGGCTGAGGTAATCAATGGAATGGAAGAGGAAGGTTCAGGTACCAGATCCAGGTCTGGCCATACAAACCTCCCTGACTGGCTCCTTCTTGGTCATTCTCCTTCCCACTGACCAGAATGAAACCCCTGTGTGATCTTGAGTAAAGTTGCAGAGCTCTCTTTAATTTGATCCCTGAAATGACTGAGTGGAGCTGACACTCTCCAAAAAAAACAATAAAACAAAAATCCGCCATGGTCCCCTGGAACTGCCCTGGACTACCGCTATTCGAGTGAGAAACTTCTGTGAGGAACCATTACAGGTTTGGGTCAGTCTGTTATCTCACCCATCCCACTCTAAGGAAAAGTTCCAGCTGGTCTTCCCCGACCCACTCCCATCCCCTCAACACACACATATACTTCTGTCTGTCATCAATCATTTAATTCATAAAATGGTAATACAATGTCTACCCAACCCCATCAGTTTAGAATTGCCGAATGGGGTATTTAAAGTTACAAAATACAACAAGCCTCCTTTCATTCTGTTTCATTTGACAATTAACTCTTAGTTTAGTTTGATATTAAATATGCTTTAGTCTTTACTCTTGGTCCATCGTGGTGTGCTGAAGTTGGTTCACTGCCAATTGTGAGCCAGTTTTCAGGAATTTTGTGAGCTGGTTGTTAAATGCAGACATTATTAAAAGTTAAAGTAAGCCCTTACATTAAAGTATACTAAAAGCAAAGGTAATACATACTCAAAACCCATCTCTTCCTAAATATTTTACTGCAGTTTGTCATCCACACTCCTGAAATTATTGGCATCTATTGTATCTATACGATGGAAATTCTATATAATGGTGCTCTAGTGTGTATCTCTTCCCAACTCTGCATTCAGAGACATCGCCTTGGTAGCCTGAAATCAGCTGTATTGGGCATTTTGCAACATAGAAATTGGCAAAGACTACAAATCAAGTGCATTTGTTTCTTTTTGCTGGAGAGTCAACTGTTAAATATTTACCACTGCTCTAAGGAAAAAAACAGCCTTGAACATCATCCTCTTAATTATTTGACACAGACATGGAGGCATTTGGCCTTTTTGTTAATATGGAAATACCATCATGTTTTACTTGTACCTTTTACTTAATTTGGTTTCTTTCAAAAATTACTAAGTTGCTTTAAGAAAATTATTTAATGTTCCTATTACCATGGAAATAATTGGAATAGATACCACAGAAAACATATTAGTGGAAATTTGAATCCATTATCTATGTTCTATTCAGAGCTAATGAGGATTCTTCTTCCTTAAATTATGAACAATCCTTTAAAACCAAAACTAATACGAGAGAGGGAAAAAATTACAGTGGTTTATATATCAATTCTTCCCCAACTGATTAACAGATTCCATGCAATCCTATTCACAATCCTAGCAGGCTTTTTTATAGAGATTGAAAAAAGATTTTATGGACAGTTTAAAATGTATGTGGAACCACATATAAAGAACCTAAAAAAACCCAACCATTTTTTAAAAGAATGAGTTAGGAGGACTTAAACTATCTAATTTCATAATTGCAGTCTAGTACAGATTACCTATAGTAATTGAAGCAGTATAGTATTCGCCTAAAGGCAGACAAAATAGATCAGTAGAGAAGAGTCCAGAAATAGACACGAATGCATAATTTTTGGCAAAGGTGCCAAAGTAATTTATGGGAAAAGAATACTCTTTTCAACAAATGGCGCAGGACAACTGAATACCTATATGAAAAACGTTCTCTTGGTGCACAAATCTCCTTTTCAACCTGCACGTTTTGACACACAGTGTGCCTGAGGGGAAGGGCAGAAAGAGAGACCTAAAAAGGCTATCTTCCCTCACTATATGAATTCAATTCCAATCAGAAGACATAGGGATATTTTCTGTTCTAATTATTTAAATAAATTGATCAAGTGCAGGACTCATTTATCTACTGGGACCTGCTAAACCTATAGCCAAAAGTCCAAAATAAAAATATTACTTAGAATTATATCCTTTCACTACTAAGACATACAGTCATTTCTTTGAGACAAACTAAGAAGCAATCTACAAAACTATATGGGTAAAACCCACCTCACAGATTAAGAAAATAAATTCCAAGGAAATTAAGTCCCTAATCCAAAACCACCACAAACCTCAAGGCCAGGTCTCCAGGCTTCTGCTCTGCTGCTTGAATCCACTGGGTTTCTCAGTGACTATGACCACCTGGACTCACCTGCCGCAGAGCCCCTGGGGAATCCCTCTAAATGTGACTCCCCAGTTTTCAGAATGGCAGTGTCTGGGAGTGAGGTTAGATTTATACCCTGAACACTCCCTTCAGGTGATACCAACACACGTCTCTGTGACCATAGCATGTGGGACTCACAGAAAAGCATTTAGAAATCAGACAAAGCTGTGGGAAACCAGCTTTTAGAAATGAGAAAATAGGGGTTTTTTTTAATCATAAGCACAAATTATTTTAGACTATTTTCCCTCCAACTATTTTATTTGTGATTGTTTGTTTGTTTGTTTGTTTTTGAGATGGAGTTTCACTCTGTCGCCCAGGTTGGAGTACAGTGGTGAGATCTCGGCTCACTGCAACCTCCACCTCCCGGGTTCAAGTGATTCTCCTGTCTCAGTCTCCTGAGTAACCAGGATTACAGATGTCCATCACCACGCCTGGCTAACTTTTGTATTTTTAGTAGGACAAGGTTTTGCCATGTTGGCCAGGCTGGTCTTGAACTCTTGACTTCAAGTGATCTGCCCACCTCGGCCTCCCAAAGTGCTCGGATTACAGGCATGAACCACCACACTTGGCTTCCTCCAATCATTTTAAACATTTTGAAATATCTTGTTGAAACATTCAAGGACATTCCACAAAGAATAAAAACAATGATTCCTGAATGCATTATAAAACTAAGTTTTTGAGGGTTTATATTTGCATTTGGAAAAGCGGCTAAGAGCAACACTCGAATAAGACTGGGGCTTCAGACCCAGTCCCCACAGACATCGAGCAGTTGACCACCAAAGGACTGGACCAGGAAGTCAAGACGGGAGCACAAATCTGCCAGGACACAGCAAAGAACCCAAGGGCAGGCCCTTGAATGATGGTCCAGTGTCGGACTCGGGAGCTCATAGGACTTGCACATTTTCACCGATTAAATAACCCGGAATGCAAGTTCTGGCTTTGTCCTCCAAGGGACAGCCCTCCATTTGAACTTGGATCTTAATTACCAGCACACATTTATGAAAGAGCCCTTGAAGAAAAATTGTACTGAGAAAGAGAAACATCAGCAGAAGTCCTTCCCCCATAGCCCTACCTGCTGATTTCTTTTCACAGCTTACAGGAGCACTTGTCCTGCTACTGCACCGCTGAAATTATAGCACCTTGAGAAGGCTAATTTAAAAGGTTACAAGACAAAACAAAAACAACTATAAAAGGCTAATATTGGCCCAGGTGTGCTTTCACGAAGTAAGGTCAACACAATTTCAGCTCTATCGTGGCAGGCCTTCACCTCCTCAGTTCTCAGCTCTGATTTGCATGTTTCAGGATTACATTACAATGCAATACTTCCCACTCACAAAGTCAGAGCTTTGTTGAAGTGATTAATATAGAAATGTGCCAAATTATTTAAAGATATCTGAATAGTGAGCAAAACATTATCATCAGATGATACAGAGGAGAAAAGTAGCTCAGTACAACCTGTAAAAAAGCTGTCACGGAAATACCTTTCTCTCTACTCATGTGGTATGAGGAGTTTGCCTATGTGAGACTATTCCAAATATCTGTGATAATTCCTGGAATCAAAAAATATTTCAAATCAGTTTAGCTTTACCGAACTTCTTCTCAATCATGGTACAGCAGGAAAGAAAGAGAAGGATATCAAAACACGTTCTACGCGTCTGAGGTTGACATTTTCTCAGAACAATGTGTGCACAATAAAATTGAGGCAATGTCAGGAAGTAAATGGCAGAGGGTTCACTGGAACCATGAATGGATTGCTGGACAGCGTGCTGAGGACCTAGCGGAAGTTGGAGACCATGAATATACCAGTGTCATGGATGGGCAGTTTTCTCTGGCAGAGCTCCAGGGTTTTGGATAGAAAAGGTCAACACCTGAACAGGACTGAGTTGTGGTTTTGCTGAGTGGGTGCAGCAGAATGTCCAAAGGGGTGAGGGAGGTGAGAGTATGGGCAAGAGATTGGCTCAATGGAGCACGTGGCTTCACCTAGCAAGCAGGAAGAGAAGGTGGAAAAGAGTTGTCTTGGGTCTGGGAGGGGCTAGGTGGGAGAAAATAAAGCCTTAGAGGCCTTAGAGATCTTGTTGAAGTTGAAGGACAGATGCAGGAGGAATAAATGAGTCAGGAGTTGCAGGATGCATGGTAATGGTATGGACAGGACACGGCAAACAGAAATTTCAGAAGTCAACAGTTCTAGGGATCACTTTGTCCAAGACGCAATCATGAGCGAGGCTGACTGAACTGGAGTGGGTGTGAGGTTAGATGCAGCTGAGGGGACACAGCCACAATGAGGCTGGAGAGTTGGATGGGTTTTTCACAGGATGTTACATTGAAACCAGGACTTAGGGGTGGAGAAGAAAACAAAATCAGACATGACAGATTTTGAGGAATGTGGGGATATGACAGAGTAGAGTTTATGGCAGGAAAAGCTCCTAAAGAGTACAATTTTGTACACAGATGCAAAAGAGCAATATTTTCAAGCTATATTGGGAATCTAGAAGAATTTTCCCTCCCCCGCCCCCTGCCACACACACACACACACACACACACACATTGCTCACCAAGTTAATTTCATACCCCAGATCTGTGACCCCAGGGACTTTTTAAAACAAACGACCATTCTAGACAGGGAAGTAGAGAACTACAATGTTGGTCCTCTGATCCATTAGCAATATTGCAACCTTCACACTGGGAAAAATGAAGCAGACTTCCAAGAAAAGAAATAAAAGTCAAAAAGAAAAAGCATGAAGACAACCCCCTGGGACATTTAAATTGTTCTTTTAATGGAAGTTGGGAAAAAATATAAAATTCTGCATTTCAGTGAAGAAAGCAGGTTGGTCTCCTCTTTGCTTCTCAGCTCCCTCTGGTGGAATACTGATTTTTATGGCATGCCCGGTGAAATCAAAAGACCCTAGAGGTCTGGCCAACCTTCCACATACCGAGATATAACATTAGGGTGTCAGGATTGGAAAGAGAGAGAGAAAGTAATCAGAGAAGGGAGAAACAAGGAAGAAGCAGCAAAAAATAGTGAAGAAATATGATTATAAAAGTCTTACTTCTATCACTTTTGATATTTTTATTACATTAAATATAGTCTATTACCTTATGTTGAAATACTGCTAAATTATTAACTTGTCTTTAAATTGATTTTCCTAGTATTGGGAATAAGGTTTCATTCAAAGGGGAAAAGTACCTAAGACATTTTGCTGTAGCTTTTAGAGAAATCACTATTTCCCTAAATTTTGCTTTTTCAATCCCAAAAATTATTTTCATTTTTACCTGAGAAACAATTCACCTGAGGAAATGCACTTCTTCTCTAATAATGAGAAAGTCGCTTTGACAGAGTTTGTACAAAGTTTTGCAAAGAGGCTTCAATTCCCCCTGCAGTGACAGACACCCACTGAAAACACTATGAGAAAAAAGCGAAGTGAAATGGTTTGGATTGGCCTGTTGGGCATAAACGTCAAGGTCTGACAAGGTCAGTGACTCCAGAATCTACAACACATGGCAGAAAAACATGACCACGGCAGTCTGGCTGACCCTTGGCTCCTGACCAAAGAGCAATGAGAGAAGCCCTTCCCTGAAGCCAAGTGAGTCACGGAAGTGGCAGGGCCTTGAGTGAGCCACTGCCCTTCCTGTAAGGAGGTTGTGTAAAAATTGCCCAAGCCGTATGGCTCCTCTGCAGACAGAACTTTCGGACTTCCTCAACAGATATTTGCAATAAAATCAAGCTTCTCTCTACATCACACCAAATCTTCTCTAGGGTATAAACATCCCCTATAACTGCAGAGAACCAACAATTGAACAAAATAGTCCAGTAGTGGCCTGAGTAGGATCCAATGTAGTGACAGCATTACTTTCATATCATTTGAGGCCATGGAGGGCCAGGAAAGCACATAGAATATGGAAGCTTAAAAAATAATAATAAGGGGCCAGGCACAGTGGCTCATGACTGCAGGCCCAGCACTTTGGGAGGCCAAGGTGGGTGGATCACTTGTTCGAGATCAGCCTGGGTAGTCTCGAGAGATGGTGAAACCCCATCTCTACAAAAACATACAGAAAGTAGTCAGGCATCGTGGCATTCACCTTTAGTCCCACCTACTCAGGAGGCTGAGGTGAGAGGATCCCTTGAGCCCAGGAAGTGGAGGTTGCAGTTGAACCAAGATCACGCCACTGCACTCCAGCCTGGGCGACAGAGTGAGTCCTTGTCTCAAAAATAATAATAATAATAATAAGGAATTTGAATAGTGTAGTGGTCTCAAGAGTTACTAGCTATGTGGCCTTAGGCAAGTTATATCCTTTATGGGCCTCGGTTTCCCAGTGAATACTATGATGACACCTATCTTAAGCTGTCTGTCTGAATCAGAGGAGATGTTTGTGAAGAAGTCTTATAGTTTGGAAAGCATTACACACTTACAATCAGCACATGGATTTCATTGATTAGCAAGATAATCCCTGCCCAGTCTTGAAAGGGGAGAGGAAGTTGCATAGCAGATAGGAGCACAGGCCCTGAAACAGGTCTAGCTGTCAAACCTTGAGTAGGTTACTTAGGCTACGTGTACCTCAGTTTCCTCACTGGTATCATGGACATGATCATCATGATAGTAACAATGCCCACCTTGTAGAGTTGTCAGGATTAAGTTTAAATCCAGGAAAAGTGCCTACCAGCCCAGAAAAGAATTGGGCATCAGTTAATGTTGACTTATGCTATCACAATGCATGGAGCATCATTTTTGCCATACTTAGCCATTTTCTTACATTTTGTCTCTATATCATTTTCTTTCCTTGTTTATGCTCCAAAGTGGTCCCTTCATTTTGTGATTTTCTTTTTAATTTCTCAAAGTCAATTATCTTCTTACCTTCCCAGATGATGGTTGCCTAACGTTGTCTCAAAGAACCTTGAAGGGTAAGAATCATGCGAATGCCCCTCATCGCCACTTCAGTGCTTTGCACCAAGCAGACACTCAGCAAATGCCTCATTGGCTCGCATAGCTGTGAGCACACCCTCTGTACTGTTCATGATGCAGACAAGTGAGCACCCAAACAATGCCAGCCCAAGGATCAATCCTGCACCTGCCCCCAAATTTCCCAAATGTCACTGATCACTACACTTTCATTAATTTTTCATTTTTGTGGGTACCTAGTAGTTGTATATATTTATGGGGTACATGAGATGTTTTGATACAGGCATGCAATGTGTGATCATTACATCATGGAAAATGGGGTATCCATCCCCTCAAGCATGGTCACTATGCTTTGCCTAAATACCCTCCATCCATCAAGTATGAGGATTGTCTTGATTTCCCTTTTTTCTTTTTGAGCTGGAGTCTCACTCTGTCTCCCAGGCTGGAGTGTGGTGGCGCATCTCGGCTCACTGCAACCTCTGCCTCCTGGGTTCAGGCAGTTCTCCTACCTCAGCCTCCCACATAGCTGGGATTATAGGTACCTACCACCATGCCTAGCTAATTTTCGTATTTTTAGTAGAGACCAGGTTTTGCCATGTTGGCCAAGCTGGTCTCCAACTCCTGACCTCAGGTGATCTGCCTGCCTCAGTCTCCAAAAGTGCTAGGATTTTTGAAGAGAGTTTATTTTTCAGTATTGTGATAGGTATAGATGCTCCCAAACTCGGGAGTCACCTGAGAGTTACAGCTGCAGGTTTCTAAGACTCTTTCATCCTGACAATTAAGAGAAGATGAATGGACCATTCCTTAGATCATCAGGAATGACTACACAGATGTTTATGCTGAACTTATGGCTCTAATTTTTAAACTGTAATGGGCATTTCAATCACAATACTGCACAATCCATCAGCTGTAAATATTGCTTTATGAAGTAAAGATGAGTAATCAGTAACTGTTGACATCTGTAGGATGTTTGTTGACACAAATAGAGCTAAATCCAGACTCTTAGGATGGCACTAGTCCATGGAATCCGAGTTGAAGAAGCCATGGCATTAGTGCCTTTAGTAGGGAGAAAGAAAAAAAAAAAAAACTTTTTTTTAAGAGACAGGGTCTCACTCCTTCACCCAGACTGGAGTACAGTGGCATGATCAAACTCCCAGGCCCAAGCAATCATCCTGCCTCAGCTTCCTGAGTAGCCGGGACTATAGGCACAAGCCACCACGCCCGGTTAATTTTTTTTTATTTGTATTTTATTTTTTTAAGAAATTGGATCTTGCTATGTTGCTCAGGCTAGTCTCAAACTCCTAGCCTCAAGGGATCCTCCTGCTTCAGTCTTCCAAATTGCTGGGATTATAGACATGCATCTGGCCCAGGAAAATTTTTAAAGCATTTTGTATTGGATATCCAATAAGCCAGAAGCTCAGGATATTTGCTACTAACGTAGCAAGTCATAGTTAATAGGTGAACAGGATCAAAGTTGTGCTGAACAACACTGCAGATCCCTCTCAATCTGTCCTTCTGGGACAACTGAAGTTCTTTCAAGCCCTAGAAATAGGCCATGCATTTTGCTCAAACTGAGTTGCACATTCTTTTAGCTACTGCAAATATGTTCACCAATCTGTCAATAGTACCTGAAATGTAGGATGACTGTAATTTATCCTTCAAATCAGGTCACCTTTAGAGCAAAAGGGGTGCTATTAATCATTACAAGGAGATGGATCAGGAATATGGTCACCCTGTATAAAAGCTGGTGGAGAATTAACCTAATCTGGCCTCATGGAACAGTTTTACTTTGAGCTTCTTTCATTCATCCACTCAGTAAAACATTTTCTGACCTTGTGCCAAGTCCTGTGCAAGGCACTGAGGAGACCCGTGATGAAGGAGCTGTCAGTCCTCACTCTGCAGGGCTCCTTTTACAATGCAGAGGAAGCCATCGGGAGCGTTCCTGAGTCCAGGTGTCAAGTGCAAGCAGAGCAGACACAAACAACTATATGTACACAGTCCTGAGAGCCACAGTTGGGAAAGGAGGTCTAGTCCTCCCCAAGGAAATCAACCAGAAACTAGTTGTCTAGGGGAATCTATTCCTTCAGCCACTTTGCAGGGAGACCAAGGGGTGGACCAATTCCCTGACAATGTGGATTCTAATCTTTTTTCTGTTGCTGCCTGGATCTAACTTTCGGCAGCTCTCTCTCTGTATTTCTCTCCTTTCCATGCCTTCTATGAAAGCTGCACCAAGTAAATAAAACCAGAGGGTATGCACCCGGTAATCCTGTCCCGAGTGTGATTATTTTCAACTTCTAATTTTAAGGCGTTATTACAAGAAGTGGTAATGACTAAACAAGTCCCAACAAGCACAGACTAGCATATTGCTTGGATTGCCAAGAAAAAAATATATAATAAATAATAAAATCGCCAAAAAATGATTTGGAAAAGCATTGTAAACACAGATGGCTTGCAATGCAAAAATACATAATGTTATATCGGTTTAATGCAGAATCCCAAACATCAAAACTGGTAAGTCAAACAACCATAAATTTGCATTTGTATTTCGCTGATGCTGACCAAGTACATTATGCTTGTCTATGCAGTTGTGCGGTTGACAGAACTTATGGAGAAAAAGGCTTGAGCCAGCCATCTCTGAGTTACTAATAGGATGAACTAAACATCTGACAGATGCTCGTTATACAACATTACACTTAGGCTCTCCACAGGAATAAAAATCAACAATATAAAAGCAAAAGCAACCAACTCTACAAGTATATTTGACCATGTGTTATTGGCACAACCTTCTGACATTCGTTTACTGAACGCACACTCAGTGCCAGGCCTAGGCCAGGTCCTTAGGGTCCACAGTGAACCAGACAAGCTCCCTGCCTCATGGAACTTACATGCAGGAGGCCAGAGACAATAGAAAAGCAAATAATAAATATTTAATATCAAGCAATGCTAGTAGTAAAAAGAAAAATAAAACAGAGTGGCCGGGCACGGAGGCTCATGCCTGTAATCCCAGCACTTTGGGAGGCCAAGGCAGGTCGATCACAAGGTCAATAGATCGAGACCGTCCTGGCCAACATGGTGAAACCCCGTCTCTACTAAAAATATAAAACTTAGCAGGGCGTGGTGGCAGGCGCCTGTAGTCCCAGCTACTAGGGAGGCTGAGGCAGGAGAATCACTTGAACTCAGGAGGAGGTTGCAGTGAGCCGAGATTGCACCACTGCTCTCCAGCCTGGCAACAGAGCAAGACTCCATCTCAAAATAAATAAATACATACATACATACATACATACATACATAACAGGGTAAGAAGAGGTCAGAGAGTACATACATACATACAAATATATACATACATACATACATACATACATACAGGGTAAGAAGAGGTCAGAGGGTTCCAGGATGCCCTGTCTAAGGAGGTGACATGGGAGGAGCGAGCTGAATATAACCAGGGAGCAGCAATCTAGGAAACGAACAAGTCAGGCCGGAGGGAACGGCCAGGGCAAACTATTTCACTGGATGAAAACTAATCGGTTGACATCATTTTCAGAACTCAACTTCCCCACTTGAATTCATTACACTAATATTAGTACATACATTTTGAGAATATTCACATCAATGCAGGTGCGAATATAAACCTGGAAATGCTTGTAGAATGCAATCTGGAAATAGATATCAAAAACAATTACAAATACCATAATTGTTCAATTCAGTAATTCTTTTCCTGAAAATATATGGTAAAGATGTATTCAGAAGTGTGCACAAAGGTATTTATATAAAGATAGTTTTGGATATCCACATCAAAGATATCTATAACCTATATTAGCAATAAATTGGAAACAATTTCAAAGTCTGACAGCAGAAGAAATGTTCAATGAATTATAATACATTTGGATGATGAACTATCAATGATTAAAAAGCAATTTTTGTATGATATGTGATGACATGCAGAGATCCTCATAAGAATTTTAAGGGAAAAGGCAGAGTATAAAATTGTATATGTAAATATACTTGAAATCTATGACATATTTGCATATACCTGTGAATAATATTATGAGGGAAATGGTTAAAGATAATCATCTGTGATTCGGGAGATTACAAGTGACTTACTTTCTTTTTATTTCTCTAAAGGTTCTAACTGTTCCACAAAGGACATGATGCATATTTTTCAGGAGAAAACAATTAAAGAAATAGGAATATACACTTTTATCATTAGCCTTTTTATGTTAAAAAAAAAATAATAAAGGAGCCAGCCACAGTTAAAAATGTATTAAGTGCTCTGTAAAATGTAGGGTTGTCATTTTTTTTTTTTTTTTTTTTTTTTGAGATGGAGTCTGGCTCTGTCGCCCAGGCTGGAGTGCAGTGGCACGATCTCGGCTCACTGCAAGCTCCGCCTCCCGGGTTTACGCCATTCTCCTGCCTCTAGGGTTGTCATTTTAATGTACTGGGGAGGTACTGAGTTCTTCTTCATTCTTATGTTTGTATTTTTCTCTTCCTGTTTATTGGTGCTGTTGCTTTCCTATTAACCTAGATACAGGACTGTACCAGGATCATGTTTGCATCTCAGGAGTCTAGCACACTGTGTGGTACCCAGTAGATGCTCAATAAAAGCAACTGCATTATGTAAGTTACGAGTTTAAAGTACTTAGCTCCATTATCCATTGTACAAATTAATTGTCTCATATTTAACTCAAAGCATATACTATTCCTGGAGTAACACTTAAGTTGTTCTGCATTCTGACTATTTAGAGCTTTCTCTTTGCAGAGCGTTTGGGTGCTTGAAATAACTGTACGCTTTTTGTACCACTTGGAAGTGCCGAACTGAAGCTGTCTAAAGTCGCTGTAGCTATTGCATTTCTCCTTTTCCTTTGCAGTACTTCACCTCAGAGATGTCAAATGACTTCGATATTTTAGAATATCTAGTTTTCCAAAGAATGCTTTTTCAAAATAATCTTTAGTTTTGCACTGGAACTTCTAAGCATATGCATAATAGTCATTATGATAACAAAAGCAAGTTATTACAGATATTATGTGGTAAACTTCTCTACATATGTGCTCTGATTATCTATGACCTGACACATTGTTTCTCTCTGATTCAAATGCAAAAAGCTAATAGACATTTCTCTGAATAGTACACTTTGCCCCAGAATAACGCATCACCTCTATATTCACTGTACTAAACATTTTTTTTTAATTTGCAAACTCTTCCTCTATGGAAAATGTGCTTGCAATTACAGTAGGTTTTTTCCTACCAAGTGATAATGTGCCTCATCTAACCTGTCTAGTGAGGCCAAAATCCATGAATGAAGCATATGCTATCCTGAAGTCACTACATTTAACAGGTCACTGACCTTTGTAATTATTTCCAGTAACAGAAACCAGAAGAGAGGAGGAGGCGAGAAAAGGCTGGACAACAGCAGCAGCTTCAAAGGGCCTTGGCGAGTACTCTCGGCTCTTCTAATTCACCATCATTTCAGGATTTATTTCTATTGCAATCAGAAAACTGCATTTTCCTTTATATTCCTTTTCTGTTTTTTCCCCTTTTCTTTAAGGTAAGTAAGCTAATATCAAAGATTGACTGCAAAGATGCTTTGGAAATTTTAACTATACATGTATACGCTCATCAGTACTACATATTAAAATATGTTATCCACCATAGAAAGGAAACCATTAGCTATGCAACCCTGTTACTTTGAAATGAATTATATCCAGTGATATGCAGATAAATGTTTAACAACCAACTCTAGGAGAAAAAAATCCTGATACATAGGATTTCCAATTTCTATATTATAAATAGTCCCACCAGTTCTCAGCTACCAATACGATGTCATTGAACGCCAAGATGCACGCAACTCTTGCAAGCCAGTATGAGTTGGCTCTATCACACCTGATGCTAGCTAATAACATCAAAATTATATGAGGACTATAGCAATTGAGATACAAGGAGGGTTTTGTATTCATAACCTACAACATGATGATGAAAATTTCCAACACCTGGGGTCATTAGACTTTGTATAGAGTGGATGAGAATTATTCTTAACTCCTCTCCTGCTGTCTCTTCTCACATCTTCTCTTAAGAAATGGCATCACCGGGCGCGGTGGCTCATGCCTGTAATCCCAGCACTTTGGGAGGCCGAGGTGGGCAGATCACAAGGTCAGGAGATCGAGACCATCCTGGCTAACACAGTGAAACCCTATCTGTACTAAAAATACAAAAAATTAACCAGGCATGGCGGTGGGCACCTGCAGTTCCAGCTACTTGGGAGGCTGAGGCAGGAGAATGGTGTGAACCCGGGAGGCAGAGCTTGCAGTGAGCCGAGACCACGCCACTGCACTCCAGCCTGGGTGACAGAGCAAGACTCCAAGAAAGAAAGAAAGAAAGACAGACAGACAGAAAGAAAGAAAGAAAGAAAGAAAGAAAGAAAGAAAGAAAGAAAGAAAGAAAGAAAGAGAAAGAAAGAAAGGAAAGCAAGCAAGCAAATCAAAATCATTAGCTGAATTCCCAGGTGTAACTTACACCCCAAGAAATAAACTCAAGAAATCTACTGTCCCGTACATCCTGACTAAGGAAATTCATCAGCTGAAGATTCAACCCTTCTAGGCTCTACTCCCAGCGGGAAAAAAAAAAAAATGTGCATATTCCCTCACTAAACTGTTCTCCTTTACTCATACCACAGTGTGAAGGAAGTATCGGAGCCCAGGTTTTGAAGGTACCTTAGAGGAGAGAAAACAGAGTATCCTGTACTGTACCCTACACTTTAAGGAGACATCCATCACCAGGGACAGGGAAAAGGTTTTGCAAATGAAAACACATTTCCCTGATTTGGCAATCTTGCCTAGGGCTGGTCCTGAAAAGCAGGTTTCACCCCACAAATTCGGTAGGATCAGACCCTCTTGAGAGAACACCAGACTTCCAATACCAAATTTTCACTGGCACAATGGGCATTTGGGTGCCAAATCTCAGCCCCTCACACCTGCTGCCACCCCTCCATGAACAATCACCATTCCAAGGACCCCTACACACGGTTTTCTTTCAGGCTTCCTTTTTGTAGTATTTTCATTACCTGGTACCACTCACCTGCCAGAATGGGCTCTACCTACCTGCCCAAAGTCACCCAGTCACTGAGCATTGTCATTTCCAAGCTGGTGCTTGCCTCACCTGGTGGTGTCTGGTCTCCGAATCCCTTCCTCTCCAGGGGCCATTTTATGGCTGGCTCTGAAGGGCCCTGGGACGCACTGGGTGGGCAGCTGTGAAGTGCTTTCTATAGAGTGGATGGGGCCTGGGATCAACCCGTCGTGTAGGGGACACATGTCGGTTTTGCTTGCCTCTCCTCCTTTTGCCCTTCTTCTGGGATGAGCACTAACATTTCTCTTTGGGAGGCTTAGTGGAACTATCAATCAAGGCACGCCTAAAGGTGGCCCATGACACAGCCGGGCCATTCAGCCTCACTCTAATTCGAGTTGAGCCAAGTGATGAGGGGACAAAGGCTGAAGTGTCCCAAGGGCATCCCAGGAAAGGACTGTTCACTGGTTACTGCTTCCCAGAGCCTCCCTAGTCCCTTCTTTGAGCAGCTGGTTGCTCAGTTTCATCTTCATTTCGGCAACCTGCCCTGCGCTTCCAATTAATTCCTTTCTTGCTTCGATTAATGAGAGTCCCTTTCTTTTGCTAACAACTGATGAACTCTAATTGACATAAATACACTTATAGATGACTGGTGGACAGATATGGTAGACAGGAGGAAAGTCTTCTGAGTCGTCGATGTTTTCCTGTGGTTCTCAGAGGACACCTGCGTGTCCTCTCCCAAGCTCTGGCCATGGGCAAGCCCTGGAATCACTCTCTTTTTTGCCTTCTGTAGGTTCTCAAGACATCACCCGGGTCTCAGAGAAAGCAGAATTGCAGAACAGATGCTCTTTGGGAGCTGAGGGTGCCGAGGGTCCCAGCCAGGTCTCTATCCATTCTCGAGCTGAGTCCCTCCCTGGGCTACTCTCTAGGGGCTGGTTTAGATAACTCAGTCTGGAGCCAGTGAGGATAAAAGACAGCACATTGGAACAGAATACAGATGGAGGATTCTTTTATTCCCAAACAATTAATTAGCTCAATATTAGCCAAGGGGACCTTAAGGACCTTTGGTAGGTGACATCTCAGAATAAGTCCCTGGATTTCAAAACGGAACATGAGGAAGCAACTAGCAATCAAACAGAGTCTAGACAAAGGAGCAATATGCAAGTTAGCATGATCCGTCAGAACAACCCAAGGGCCAACAACCACGACTCTTTTAAGATTCAGTAGTATAGCCTTAAAGCAACCATGGGGGCAATTAAACAAGGCACTCCAGTGGTAGAGAGAAAGTCAGTGGGGAACATAGTAGATTTGTCTCAATTAGAAAAGGAAAAATGACAGGCATTTGACATCCTAGCTATCACTCATGATTACTACAGCATTTCAAAAAAGCAAACTGTACTCAAAGCAGATTTACTTAATGATAGAATCAAAGAGCTAGAAGAAGCATCAAAATGGAGTCCTGCCCTCTGCAGTCAAGAAGAGTGTGAAATGAAATCACTAAGAAAGGCAGCAGGAAGAGTGAGGTCTTGAATGAGAAGTTGAGTTCAGATTCACGTTCTGCTGGGGTTAGCTAGGTTGGCCATGCAGGTCCTCAACTCTCTGAGTTCTCATTCTCGTTCTCCTCCTTCCTCTGTAAAGTGAGTAAGACCTCACCTGACAGAATTATTCGTGAAATAAATGAGATAACGTGTAAAACCAACACTTAAGTTCTCAGTAAGATATAGCAAGCACACTAGGCGCATCTCTCAGGGCCTCACAGAGAGGACATGAACCATGGACCACGTGCACATCGAAATACATAAGCAAATGATCCCAATCCTATTGATATGATGTTAAAGAGAGAGGTGGAAGAAAAAAAGAGCAGTAATTGTTATAAAATGCCATCAGGTGAGCTGAAAGAGATACCATAAAGGGAGGCAACCTGATGGCTCTCCCCCAGTGTCCACCCTAGTGACAGAAGAAAGTGTCAGGCAGGAAGCAGCAATGTGGAAGACAGTCGATACTGAAGAGCTCAGCAGCAGGCAAAAAAATCAATTTTTTTCAGCCTCGTATCTTGGGTGTTTCAGGTGTGGAAATACAGTAATCAACATTAAGCTTTCAGCATGCCTAAAAATAGTTCTTCACCTGCTGCTGTTTTTTCCATTGGTTACAAAGGCTATTGTTTATTTCAGCAGATGGAAAAGAAGCTGTGAAAAGCTGCTCACATCGTGCAGAAGGGAGCGTGGAGAGGCAGCGGCATGGGTAGTATGGTAATGAGTGGGGTCGGGGATGATTAGCTCAATTGCTCACACAAAATCTTTCTTCTGCCCGGAATTTGCTGTTAGCAGTCTGAGCTATGGACTCTGGTGCCAGCATGCTAATTTGGACCTGCATCTCAGTGGGCACAGCAGTGAGTATTTCCATTAGGCTCAGTTTCCATTTGCTTCTGTACTGTTCCCCATTGCACTCTAAAAACCCAAGCTTTCTTTTCTTGTGTCACACAGTATCTTAGAAGCTCCTGGGTTAGAGGTTCGGGGAGAAAATCACCAGCCATTTTTGGCTTTGGGAGGCAGCCGTCCCCGCTGCTGACAGCTGCTGCCCTGTCCCGCTAGAGATGGAGAGTCGAGGCTGATGCCTCTGCTGGGCAGAGCAGTAAGAAAGGCATTCTCTCTCCCAGCTCCCAGAATCGGCCATGAAAGCAAATTCAGGTTTTTGTTTTGGTAGAGTTGAGAACCATTAGTCCCAGGCCCAGCAGAAGATCATTGCCTTTCTCCCTGAGCCACTTGCCATAAAAATTAAAAGCATACAAATTTTCCACTCTACAGTTGTTCTTCTCAGTGGATGGCCAGTATTTTGGGCTCTGTGAGTTCTTTTTATAAATACATATGCACCAAGCCTCAGCTAGCACTCCCTGCCCAACACCAATTTTTTTTTTTCTCCTTTCCTGCCGTAACTGAGCAGTTCAATGGATGAGAAAATATTAATTGGGGCTCATTTTACATTAACTAGTAACTCCTCCATCACCAAGCTAAAGGCAATGGAGTAAAATCAGCTCCCATTAAGTTTCCGTGAATCCATCTGCTACAGCTGTGGCTTCTTTCCCTGCTGTGGCCTCCCATTCATGTCACACATGTGCTTTGTAAGCCTTGTGCCGTCTGATTACCCTAAAAGTAAATACCCAACATAGGGGAAAATATGGGGCTTAGTACAGGCTAAGAGTTGAAATTCCTTGGTGTAAGATTAGCCATGCTGCAAAATGCCAAAGAAAAATACAAAAGTCATGAGGACATTTAGCAAGGTTGTCTTAAATCCTTATTTTAGGGAGTGATTCAGGGAGAGTATGTGGTAAAGATTTTGTCTTATTTCAATATGTGTGTATTACAAAGCTAATAATAACACCTAAAGGGAACAATAGCAATTTTTGAAATCCCATCCCAGAGGTTATGTTTTGCCTGCCTTGTTATCTACGGTTGTGGCAGCCGAGCCCTTTCCAGAGACGGCCCCGAATTCCAACTCTCCGGCCTTCGCGCATTGCCTATGCATATGTGTCACACAAGTCTCAGATTTGGGGTCAGAGCCCTGAAACAACAAGATGAAGAGGTTCTTAGCTACAGATACTATAATCAGATTCACACATTTCAAATTTTCCAGGCCAAATCAGAATGTCCTCACGAGCCACCTGAAATTCAGCCCATACACTTTTATTAGGATCACATTAATGATAACACCGACACGTTACTTTTCATCAGTCAAAAGGTCAATGGTGACCCAATCAGAAGTGTTGGTTTTATAGTCTTAAACTCTACAAGAAAAAAATCTACATAAAGAAATACCAGAAGCATCATTAAAATAGCTTCTGACAATTGTTAAAACATCTTTCAGATGTTTTAAAAAAATTCATTGGTACTGAGATGAATCTAATAGAATGAACAATTTACTAATCTCGTTTTTAAAACATTGCCAAATCCCAGGACATTTCCACAGAAGGCCGTGGCACTCAGTGAAATGTATGGTGGACCCATCACCACCACCAACACCCCTCAAAGCTGCACAATATCTTTACATATTAGGCCAGGTGCAATCCAGAACAAGCACCAAAAAGAATGAAATCAAATATACAAATATATAACAAAAATAATTTTTAAGTCAAAAAAATAAAGAAAATGAAAGGAATGAATGAATTCAAAAGTGGGATTAGTAAAAATAAAAAATAAAATGTGGCTGGGCACAGTGGCTCACGTCTGTAATCCCAGCACTTTGGGAGGCCGAAGCGGCCAGATCACGAGGTCAGGAGTTCGAGACCATCCTGGCTAACACGGTGAAACCCCGTCTCTACTAAAAATAAAAATAAAAAAATTAGCCGGGCTTGGTGGGGGGCGCCTGTAGTCCCAGCTACTCTGGAGGCTGAGGCAGGAGAATGGCGTGAACCCGGGAGGCGGAGCTTGCAGTGAGCCGAGATCGCGCCACTGCACTCCAGCCTGGGAGACAGGGCAAGACTCCGTCTCAACACACACAAAAAAAGAAAATAACATGTAAGAAACAATAACTAAGACCAGAAAAGCATCTTTTAAAACCTAATGGAGTGGTAGGGGTGACAGAGGACGCCATTTAAATACCATCAGACTCAGGAAAAGAGAGACGATTTCACCAGATTTTCATAAGCCTAAGATCCAGAAGAGCAGAGGCAAATACGGACAGTTGGGAAGGTCTAAATGAAGAAAATAAAGTATATATTATTCACAGCTAAGTGATCATTTGGTGAATGTTTTTAGTGCTAAAAGAACTTAGTTGAATTTGGAATACAAGAAACTAGGATGTTTTGATGGAGTGGATGGTGGCTGCCTGGGCTGACATGTCCGCTGAACCTATGCATTGTGGCTGTGGGAGAAAAGGAGGTCTTTGCAGATGCTTGGTAGGTGGGATGCTGCAGGAGGGAAGTCACTCGAGGATTAGGTGGAGTCCTGAAGTGCAATGGCAGGATTGGAAGAAGGGGAAGAGGGAGGAAAAGGGAGGAGGGAGAAGGGGCGGAGGAGAGGGAGAAGGAGAATGGGGAGGGAGGGAGGAGGGGCGGGAGGAGAGAGGAGGGAGGAGAGAGGAGGGAGGAAGGGAAGGGAGAGCGACAGACACAGGAAAGACCATATAGGAGCCCATATATGAAGAAGATGAAGTGACATTCACATGCAGCTGCTACAAACCAGAATATCCAGAAACCACTAGAAACTGGAAACAGCAAAGAAGAATCCTCCCTAGACCCTTAGGTATCTGGAGGAAGCCAGCCCTAACCACCTTGGCGCTCTGGTGGCCTCAAGAACTGCTTAAGAAATGTCTTCTATTGTCTTAGAAAGCCACCTGAAAGCTGATGTGATAAATACATTGCTGCAGCCTAGGAAATTAACACGGGCACCTTGGCCATTAAGGAAGTAACTGTGAAAAGCCATCCTTTGCCTGTGGTTACCACATATGACCTGCAGTCTCATGGGAAATAGGTATCATCCGCATGGCCAGAAGCAGAAGCTTTCAGATTAAAGAGACCTAGGCTGAATCCAGATTCTGACAATTAGTCACTGTGTGGCCTTGGACATGTTTCTTGACCTCTCTGTGCCTCAGGGTCATCTCTAAAAAGGTGGGCAGCAAAAATAGTCCCTACCTCATACTGTGTTGGGAATTAATGGGATCACCTCTGAAAAAGTGCAAGGTGCAGGGCAGACACATGGTGAGATTCATTCCCTACCACCAAGCATGGGCTGAGCTCCAACTCAGCCAGTCGCAAGGTGGGCCTGGGGATTGGAGGACGAGGACAGGAAAAGCTCACTGCAAGGGAACCAGCATCTAGCCCTTCGAACCTGTTATTCTTGGTACACTTCTTGTCAATAATTAAAATAACTCCAGTGCCTTTATAGCCACACTTCTATTTATAACACTTAAAATTATCAGCTTCATTCCCACTATCACACCTAGACACTAACTCATTAATTCTCACAGGAGGAGTTTAATTTCAGCAAATGTGTTTTTGAGATATTTCGATGTCCTGGAGCTATGAAACTATAATGTAATTCATTTACTTTCTGAAAAACATGAAGGCAATGATTTTTCTCTTTTTTACTGGCTTTGTTGAGGCATACTTAAAAAATTAAAATTGTATATATCTGAGGCATATACATAATGACTTAATACACATGTATGTTGTAAAGTGATTACCAAGTCAAGCTAATTAACAAGACCATCATGTCACAGTTACGTGTGTGTGTGTGTGTGTGTGTGTGTGTGAGAGAGAGAGAGAGAGAGAGAGAGAGATGGTGAAAACACACAAGATCTTCCCAACACATTTCAAGTAAACAATACAGTATTACTAACGGTGGTCCCCATATTGTACCTTCAATCCCCAAAACTTATTCATCTTAAAACTGAACATCTGAACCATTTGACCAATATCTCCACCCTTCCCCACCCTCAGAACCACTGTTCTGCTTTCTGCTTCTATGAGTTTGATTTTTTAGACTCTACCTGTAAGTGAGAATGCAGTATTTGTTTTTCTGTTTCTGGCTTATTTCACTTAGCATAATGTCCTCCAGGTTCATCCATGTGGTCACAAAGGGGAGGATTCCCTTATTTTTTTATGGTTGAAAAATATTCCAATGTATATAGATACCACGTTTTCTTTATCCATTCACCTGTCAGTGAGCATTTAGGTTGGTTCTACACCTTGTCTATTGTAAATAATGCTGCAGTGAACACGGGGATACAGGTAAGCAACATGGAAGTTCCTCAAAAAATCATTTTAGGACCATGATTTTTCAATTTCAACACTACATGACGTAAGTAACAAAAGGAGAGTCATTAGGATCCTAAAGATATCTACCTCCAAGATGTTTTATCTTCATTAGCTAAGTCATAGTCAACATTCATTCAAATGTTTGCTCAGTGCCATACTATGTGATAAGAAGATGATACGTAAGGCCTAAGCAATTTCTGGAAACATGACCTCTTTCAATCTAGTTCTTGTGTCCAGACTCTCACAGCAGCTTCTCCATCTCGGAAAACTAGAATACCTGCCTATCAGTCGTACCCAGGCCAGCCAGCAGCTCTCCTAAATTTGGAGGGAGAAATCCATTCAGGAGTGCGATAAAGGAGTCAGGCTTGCAACCTCCTAAATTTCAGGGATACCTGCATTTCAAGGGAATTTCATGAGCATTAATTTTTAAAAACTGATTCTTCCTTATAGGTCTTAAAAACATGTAAAATTTCCCTAAGTCAATGATTTGAGAACAAGAAGATTAAAAATGAAACAGTGAATTGAATTGGAATTGAACAGAATGCTGCTGAAGTCGAACACAAACAGCTCATCAGTCTCAGATGAAAAGGCTAGAAAGACCTCTAGCTTTATGATCAGGGAGTCAGGGTCATATTACCTTAACTGCCTGGTAAACCTAGCCTGCGCAAGCATGCACACTGCAGATATGGTGATATCTGACTTTATTTAAAAGTTGGCCCTACTCTCATTCTCTCAGCTGACTCTCTGACCTTAACATATGCAAATTTTATTCAAGCATCTTCTGAAGCACTTTTTATTTTGCCTGAAGACATCAGAGAAACCAGTACTTCCAACTGGCATTGCTGGTCCTAATTACCCTGGTTGACAACGCAAGTTGCCCAAGTGTTAATGAACATGTCCTTCCTGCTCAAAAGCCTTCAGGTACACTGTTGCAAAAGCAGCATCCTTAAATTGCTACGTGGGACCCAAGTGAGATTTCTCTCTGGCAATATTTTGTTTGAATCTTGGAATGATGCTTCCAAAGATTCACACAAATTAAAAATGAAGACTTGCCAGTTCTTCAACATGAATTCATTCATTCAGAAGACTTTATTAAGCACTCACAATGTGCCTGTTATTTAGGGGTACTTGGGGCGGGAGTTGTTTTTATTTTCCAACTGCCCAACTGAAAGACCTTGAATAAAACATGTATTTTACTCCTTTATCTGAATGACAACCAATTCAAAGAGTCAGTGCCCAGACACCAAAAATCTAATCTAATCTTGCCTTGATCCCCTATTCTTCTAGATTTAGGCACAATTTTTAAAATTCTGGCCAATTTCTAAGGCTGTCAAGGTTGAAAAAGTAGGCTTAACTTTTGTAGTTGAAATTGTACAACACTCATCATATAAAAATAAATTATAATAGAAGGTTCGAAAAGTAGACCTTAAAAATAGAGGTTACAAAATTAGCCAGGTTTCTATTGAAAGAAATGTGATACTTTTTTTTTTAACGTATCACGTCTCTACATCTGAATTTTGTCCTGAAGGATGTGGTGACCTAAATAAAACTGACACTCTCTGGTCAGAATTCTGCAGCACCCAGAGCTGGCAGTCATTGATGAAGAGAACTACAGCTGCAGGTGCACCCTGCAGTTTCAAATCTAAACAAGAGTGTTTCTTTGTCCTAAGACATCGATGGGGCATCCTTTTAAAGTCTCTGAAAACATTGGAAAACATTAGACTTCAGTAAACATTGGAAATGGGGCTACACAGAGGAACTCAGTTTTTTAGCTATTAAACCTTTTTTTAAACAGATTTCAATACTTAGCATAGACACATCTACAAATTACTAAAAAGCGTGCAAAAAGAATGGCTCCCCACTCCATTCACTAACAAGTCAGTCGCCAACTCTGCATATTCATAAACATTTAATATTTATATAGGACAAAACCATTTGACCTAATTTAACCTCACCAAGATATAAATATTTCTAATTCACAATTTGGTCTCAAGATCTGAACTGTAGGACCTGGACCCGGGAAGACAAAAGATGGCATGACCTTGAATAAATCAGGTACTGCTCTTAGTCTCCATTTTGCTACCTCTGAAATCTGTTCTCCATGAGCCTTTCTTAAACTCACCATCTTGAGAGTCTGATGTCAGTGATAAAGGCTCTCCACCTAAACACTGATGTTTATGACCAATTTGATGATGTTCAAAAGCAGTCACAGATTCCAGGTGAAAAACAACTGTCCTAAAAAATCTCTAGGATCCCTCCAAGAGCCAAAATGTTACTATTGTTTGGTAGGACAACCTGTACTCTATATCTTACATTATATATTACATATACATAATGTTACTAGTTCAGCTTTGAAACTGCAGAGCACCCCGGGGGCTGCAGTCTTCCTCATCAATGACTGCCATATATGTATATATGCACAGATATTTTAGATACTATTATTATATTATGTTAATAGAATGTCATTGTTATATTTTATCTACATCTTGCTGTATTTATTACACCTGTGCGTGTAACTTAGGTATACACATACCTCATATGTGTATAGACAGAATTCAAAGTAGTTGGACTATGCTCTGGCCCATCTTTTAGTATAGCTGACATTCTTTAATGACTTCTTTTAAGGAAATATAAATGTGCTTCTTAAGTGACTGAGAATTGTTTTAACTTTTAAGTCCAGGAGGACACGTGCAGGTTTGTTACATAGGTAAACTTGGGTCACAGCGGTTTGTTGTACAGATTATTTCATCACGCGGGTATTAAGCCTAGTACCCATTCGTTATTTTTCCTGATCCTCTCCCTCCTCCCACCCTCTACCCTCCAAAAGGCCCCAGTGTGTGTCCTTCCCCTTTACGTGTCCATGTGTTCTCATCATTTAGCTCCACATATAAGTGAGAACATGTGGTATTTGATTTTCTGTTCCTGTGTTAGTTTGCTAGGGATAATGGCCTCCAGCTCCATCCGTGTCCCTGCAAAGGGCATGATCTCATTCTTTTTTTGTGGCAACAGAGTATTCCATAGTGTGTATGTACATTCTCTTTACCCAGTGACTGAGAATTTTATCTCTTAAAGTTAAAATGTAGTGATCAGTCTATCTCTTAGTTTTGGGGTGAGCAGGAATGTAACTCTAGTGACCTTAACCTTGACCTAGGAAAATTATACTTACATTCAGAAATTTCTAGAACACAATCCCAAAGAAAATGATATGTCTTAAAACTGTCTATGTGGAGTTTGTTGAATGATTGCAGCCTGTCAGAAGAAAGATAATTATATTAAATGAAAATAATATAAATGAAAGGAAAATAAATAATGAGTTAGTGTAAGAATGCTGCTGGCAAACCTAATTACATTATTTATTGTTTTTCTTCATGCCCCAACCTCTTTGCCATCCCAATCCCTACCTGCTGCTCAAATGTAAGCTCCCTCAGGAAAGAGTTTGAATCTTTGTTTTTACTGATGAGTCCTACGCATAAAGAGTATTGCCTCGTGCAATAAACATTTGAAAAAATGACACTAAGTGTCTTTGCCAAAGACATCATGGTGGTTATGAATGGTAATCCATAATTATGTGTGTGTGTGTGTGTGTGTGTGTGTGTGTGTGTGTGTGTTACTTAAATGCTATAATCAAGCACAAAGTGAAAAACTGCTTCCCCAAATCTCCTGTATACCAGTCCCCCCGCCCAAAACAAAACTGATTACTCTGTACATGATTCATTGCAGCTGAGCAGTATGTTCTGGGGCTTTCCATGGAACACCAGACCAATTGGATATTGAACCCTAAAGTTCCAAGATCATGAACTATCAAGATCAGGAAATAGAGATCTGATTTTAACTCACCATTAGGAATTAACCTCTTTATAGACTGCTCAAAGAAAGATGACCTGGATCATCGTCCTTAGTCAGACATCAAATGTCAACAAGACTAAAGGGAAAACTTAATAAGAAAGATAACCAAGTTCAAACTCATGTGGTTCAAAGTTAACAAAAAAGAAAAAGATAATCAAGGAGAGAAGCCAAATATTAACAAAACAAACTTGTGATTCATAATGCAACATAAAGTCAACCCTACCTAAAGTAAACCTTCAAATCAGAGCAACTAATATGAAGTCGCAGGAGTGGAAACTTTTTCAATTACATGTTGACATGAAGCATTCAGATGCCATCATTTTATAGTGACCCCTTTGAGAAAACTGGAAGAAATGCTTTGCCACTTCATGGTTTACTGGCATTAGGATTCATGATTCATGATTAAGACAAAAATGAAACTCCATAGCTGCATTCTCTTGATGCTAATATCAACAGCTAGAAATAGAAAAACTCCAGCAGGCAGCCATGAGAAGGCTTTACTTGTCCATAACATCAAACAATTTGATTTTTTAAGTCAATTAATATTTGGTTGAGCATCCTATAGTCATAGCCAAAGGTTTATAATAATCTGGAGCACTCAATTTAGTCATATTTGTGTCAATTTTGCAAGGGTATGCTACCTTCAAAAATGCTAGGCTGACAAAGAAAATCAATAATTCCATTGGTTGGAAAAGAACACAATGTCAGCAGGGGAACTGGGACAGAACTTTCAGAGTCAGCACAGCAAAGGTATCCAAGGCCACTTCACCCAGTGGAGATGCAGGCTATACTTAGTTCATTGATTCTGTGTCTTGGAGCAGCCTCATCCAAAAGGGTACACTGTTGACAGACCAAACTAGACCTAAGGAAAAAGATAACTCATCCCAAGGGCGTATTCATTATCTGTTAGTCACTATTCTAAGGGTTTTACATGTAATAAATTACTAATAATGTTGCTCCCATTTTACAGATGAGGAGACTGAAGTATAAAAAGGCAAAATAACTTGTTCAAGGTCACCCAGAGAGTAAGTGGCAGAGCCAAGGTGCAGAACCAGGGGTTCTGGGGTCAAGGGCCATGCTTTCAACCACTGCAAGCACGGACTCTGAGGAAGGAAACAACCACCCTCTCCTCCCTCATGGCCTTCGGGCTAAGGTTTCCTTATAATCTAGAGCCTACCCAGCCTCCTGAAACCAGAGATAAGAGCAGAACTCTCTGGCCTCTGCTGACCAGAACAGATACACCAGGCCCATCTGGTCAACAGAGCCACCAGTATTTGAGCAACCAAGCTCCCCAAATCTGCAAAGTGGGATGCAAAAGTGAATTCACTGATGAAATCAGGTAGATCTGTCAGAAGTGGGAAAGCAGTAAGGAAGATCAGTTCTCACATTCGACTAGACAAAAATAAGAAACTGTGCTGACCATCTCTGTGACCTAAATCCAGTCTGTTCTGCCCATTAGCAACTTGGTTTATGTAGCATGAGACAGCTGGACAGTTGCTAAGATCTCCTCCTGTTCTAAGATTGTGTGCTCCTCGTACTCCTCTGAGAAAAACCACACAGGGCCTTCCCAGTGCTTTGCCCCAAGTAGATGCTTGATCAATTGAACTGAATTTAAAACAACCTTCAATTACTCTTTCCCCTGTCCAGAGTGTTTAGCTTTGTTCTAGGAAAAATGCAAAAATAAAAATTCACATCAATTTAATTATTAGCTCTTCTTTGATCCACCAAAAAAACAAAGTTCAGTAGAGAATGTAACAGAATAGAAAATGCAGGCTTCCTCCCAATAAAACCACTATGTTATGCTGCAAGTCAATCAGAAAAGAGTTTTTCCATGATGCTGAAACCAAATGTACTGACGTCACTCTAAAGCCAATTTTTTTCCATGACTTGACTCAATCCCAGGACCTGCCCTGGCACTCACTTCCTTAGCACATGAACAAACCAAAGACATCATTTATCTGACAAAGTGATTTCCATGTTGCATTTCTGGGAGAATTATAATTTGACATACTTGTATGCTGCACAGACACCCTAAATGAGTACAAAATCAGGCATCCCTTTCTCAAAGAGAGATTTCAATTTTCAGTCTCATTTTCATGTAAATTTTTTTAAAGTAACACCAATAGGAAGAAGCCTCACTTGTATCATGCAAAGCGGAAGTTCCATCTGGTTCCATCTTATGTTGTTATCCAGCATCTTCACTAATGCATCCAGCAGATTAACTGGAAATACGTCGTGAATCCTTCATTGTGAAGAGGTAAAATTTAAAGAGGGTATTGTCACACCAGTGGATACTGGTTTTTAATTTTTTCCTGAGAGTTACAGGAAGCAGAGGATAGGGTGCAATTTTTTTTTTTTTTTTTTTTTTTTGAGCTGGAGTCTCACTCTGTCCCCCAGGCTGGAGTGCAATGGCACACTCTCCACTCACTTCAGCCTCCACATCCTCGGTTCAAGCGATTCTCCCACCTCAGCCTCCGGTAGGTGTGCAATTTTTGATCTCTGTATTCAAGATGAATCTGACATTCCAAAAAGGCCTTGAAATTAACTAACCTGGTACCAATATGCTAATTTCTTCATTATCCTTGCTCACATTTCAGTTCTTGACTTGAACTGGTTTAGAGGGGATTTTTTGAATCCTGTAATTCACAAAATATTTGTATATTTGCCTTTTATCAGTTACAAAGATTTCTGTTCAATGCTGATTTATACCAAACTAAATACGAATTTTCTCCCAGTCTACACTATAAGTACGCAATTTGCCCAACCTCATTGGTCAAAGAAGAATCACTAAAATAAAGACAGTTTGTACTCTGGGCCATTTTGCATCCACCAGTGGTAAGATGCAGGCACCATTCAGGGCGTTAAGAATGGTAAGGCCAACTGGGCATGGTGGCTCACACCTGTAATCCCAGCACTGCGGGAGGCCGAGGTGTGAGGATTGCTTGAGTTGAGGAGTTTGAGATCAGCCTGGGCAACAGAGCAAGACCCTACTCTGTATTTAAAAAAAAAAAATAAGAAAAAAAGTAATGAAAATAAAAATTTAAAAATAATAGTAAGGCCAAGAACTGGTGTTGGCAAACAAGACTTCTGGATAAGGCCCCACACTAGAAGCAATGCAGACAACTGACCAAAGAGATCAGGTTGTTACGCTCATCCCCATTCCCTGGATAAGTAAACTGAAGCACAAAGAAGCTTCATAATTAGACCTTAAGCTGGTAATCAGGGAGCTAAGACTTGACTCCAAAATTCATGACATGTCTAGTTCACATTGCTTTCCTTCAAAAAAGAACAGCACCCAAAGTGAAAATGAGGCATTCTCCAAAGATTACTGTATTCTTTTACCTGGGCAGAGGAATAGGCACTTTCAGAACACTGGCCTGAGGCCACTGTGCAATGAAAAGGAAAAAATTTGGACCCTGTGCAAAAAAAAAAAAAAAAGTTACATATAATTATTTATTCCAGAGATCAAACTTCAGCATTCTTTATCATGAGAAGTAGAATAGTCTCCCTTTTGTCAAATTACTCAAGCAAGCTTCAGGTCAGGTCCTTTAATTTGCAGAATAGTTACTAAGAACCAGTTTATCAGGTCACACATTACTGAGCAATACGAACTTCATTAGGGCTAATTTTCTTTTGCAGGAAATATAATAGCTGAGGAGAATGTCCACCTTTGGACACCAAAAAGCCATCACAAGAAGACCAAAGTCCAGATCCTCAGGAAAGTCATTAAGGTAAGAAAATGAATTCAAGACAACAAATCTTGCCAGACTGAAGAAATGAATTAAAGGACTCAATAGAAAGAAAGCCATAATGCCAAGGGATTCCAAGAAAGCCAGTGTTTGTTCCAAGGGTGGGTCACCAGTTCCACCAATGTCCAAGCCAGATGACAGCCTGAGCTGGCCAACACCATAGCTCCACAGAGAGCCGAGGAAATGGGCAAGCAACCAAAAACAGGGATTTAAAACAGTCTAATAACTCTAACAATTAACATTTTCAGTAATTATCTAAAACATCTGTTCAAAAATATAATATGACGAGAAGACAGAGTCAGCAGTGTCATAAAAACATTAAAAATATGAATAATGTTGACCTCAAATAATTCTAAGGCAATATTAGAGCAATAATAAAAAATGCCAAAATGTCAGTATTTAATGATTTTCCCCTACTCAATGTTAGATAGAGTCTACCAAAGCAATGCATAGCTGGAATCAAAGTCAAACTAAAACGGGGCCTAATATAGATTCCAACACCATGAACACTTGGGACCATCTACACATAGGGGTGAAGGTGAGTCAGAAGTGATCTAGGTCTCCTTTCCATCATAGCTCAGAGTCATCTTTCCCTCTCCATCTCCGCAAGTCTAGGCCTTTATCAGGCATGCCTGCATCTCTGCAACCTCCTCTGCACTGATTTTTCAATTCTAATCTCAACTCAATTCCAATCACTGTGCATGTCAGATAAATATTCTACATCATACTTGCATCTTATCCCACCTCTATGCAAAAATCTAAATTTTCAGAGCTAAATGTGCTTGGTATCCAAATCCAGACTCCAAGACTCTGTCCTATCTCCCCTTAGCAGAGATTTCCTATAGTATTTCCCACTGTACCCTACAATGGTCTGTTTGCCTCACTATCCGCTGCACAAGTCCTGCCTCCCCACATTCGTTGATTACGTTCTTTAATTATGTCCTATTCTCTTTCCTTCCATGCTTAACACTCCTCCTGCTTTACTTTCCCTTCCCTCGCAACTTCCGGGTGGTCAACATCACAGAAGAAATGGAGGACACTCTAGAACACGTCGTTGGTATCTCTCCTACACCCATTCCAAAAACAATCTGATATGGCTCATGAAAAGCACAAGTGCAGTAAAACAAGCACCCAAAAATATTTTATCAGTAATCCAAAGGCAAAATACAAATAATAAAGGAAGAATGGGAATCATATTTAAATCATATTTAAGAAGCTAAACTTAGAACTGAGTTTTGAGTACAAAAATTAGCTCTGAGCTTCACAGCAACCTAGGCAAGAGATGAAACATGATATATTAAGTAGTTTTCATCTGACTTTTTATCACACAAATTCATCAGTAGAGATTCAATTTCCTCAGCTCTGAACTCAAAGGAAATTTCCATGTGTATTATTATATTAAGGACATGTAACAACATGATGGAGGATATCCTTAACAGCTGTTTTACAGAAAGTACTAACCCATATCATGATTTCTGACCAAGACCCTCAATAAAACCTGAGGGCATAATATTAGCCTCATTCAATTAATACCATTCTGTTGGGAGCCAGAAAGATAGAGTTCGGCTGTATAGCTTTATGGTTCTTTATGACGGGACTCAGGGATAACTCCCTCCAACACCAGTTCTGCCTGGACTTCTGACTGGAGTAATACATCAGATGGTTCAAAAAGGAAGCCACCAGAAAGCACCTGAAGGAAACTAACCAAATCCTGTCCCTCTGCAGATGAAGCCAACAAAGGTCACGTTTGGGCAGGAAAATAGAAGAGTCACCCCAGCAGAGGGCCACCTGGCATCCCTGGGGAGAAGTGACTGTCCCTGAAATCACTCTGTGTTGTGTCAAATGCTCAAACAAGGACTTTTCTTTTGCATCACAGACCTGGAAAAGACTCAGTGGGCAGGATTATCCAAACATCCACGTCTGTCACAAATGGCCTGGATAATGGCTCCTGTCCGACATTTCTTTTCAGCAGGTCTGTGGCAGTGAGAGGGGCCCACCAGGCTTCAATGACAACAACATGCCCATGCGGTAACTGATGGGTTGAAAGGATCGCACAGCACTATCTAGACAACAAAATGCATCTGCCCAAAATAGCATTTTCATTTATCACTCTGCAAAGTGGCACATAGAAAAGTGAAAAAAGGAAGCAATGTACAAGGCTGCAAAGAGTTTCTGACGAACAAATGCCTTTAGGAAGGCCAAGCAGAGTATTTTAATCAAGAATTATTGGGAGCAAATAGACATCCTTAATGACTATTACATAAATTGCTATGTAATTACTATTACATAAATTGCCCAGGGTCACATGTACCAGGGTGATGGTGTTCACCACTAGTCTTTTTGTTCTTGATGTTTCTTTAGTTTTTTGCTTCTAGAATTTGGGACCTGGTTATCCCATAGCATTTGCCCCAAATAAATGACAGCCATTTGGGAGTTGTGGATCCCCTATGTTTGTCACTACCTCCAGTGCATTTTCTGACAAGGGTAGTATCTTAAAATGAAAGCTGAGATACTTTCATATAGCTTAATGGTTTCAACAACAAAACCATGTTAAGTTTATGATTAAAAAGATAAAATTTTAATAAGGAAGAAAAGAAGGAAGGATGGTAGCAGGCTTGGACAACAGCAAGGAGTGATAATTTGCTTTCAGATAGTCATGGTATCAACAGTCTCCACCCTTCACCAGGGAATGTAAACAAATCCATTCATTTATTTGGCCATGGAGGGACTCCTTGGAGATTTTGGGGCAGTGACCATGTCAGAGAATTTATGCTATGTTGTAGCTAACAAAATTGATGTGTTGTAGCATTCAGAGCTTTTGAAGCCCAAATCTTGCCAAATAGGGTCTCTTACTTCAATGAGACTTAAAGCATTATAGAGACTGAGAAAACATTGAGGTCACACTGTCGTGACTTCATCCACCACCATTCAGACAGGAAGCGCTCACGACCAGAAGGATCCACCTAGGGGAGATGCTGCCATTTCAACTGTCTCAACCTTCTAATTGGAGGCCTTTCTGAAAGGTTCACTGTGGGGTGATGTAGGCTCATGATTCTCTCACATGGTCCTAACTTAATTTGCCTTTTATACCTGCTCAAGAAATGATTATTGTCAGAGAAACTGTATATATCACTTCTTGTCCCAGAAAGTCAAGCAGCAGCTTCTAATATTTTCATCCAGAAAGAATACACATAAAATATTCTTATATATAGTTCTGGGATACATGTGCAGAACATGCAGGTTTGTTACATAGGTATACACATGCCATGGTGGTTTGCTACATGTATCAACCTGTCATCTACATTAGGTATTTGTCCTAATGCTCTCCCTGCCCTTGCCCCCAACCCCCCAACAGGCCCCCATATGTGATGTTCCCCTGCCTGTGTCCATGTATTCTCACTGTTCAACTCTCACTTATAAGTGAGAACATGTGGTGTTTGGTTTTCTGTTCTTGTGTTAGTTTGCTGAGAATAATGGTTTCCAGCTTCATCCATGTCCCTGCAAAGGATATGAACCCATCCTTTTTTATGACTGCATAGTATTCCATGGTGTATATATGCCACATTTTCTTCATCCAGTCTATCATTGATGGACATTTGGGTTGGTTCCAAGTCTTTGCTGTTGTGAACAGTGCTGCAATAAACATAGGTGTGCATGTGTCTTTATAGTAGAATAATTTATAATCCTTTGGGTATATACCCAGTAATGGGGTTGCTGGGTCAAATGGCATTTCTGGTTCTAGATCCTTGAGGAATCGCCACACTATCTTCCACAATGGTTGAACTAATTTACACTCCCACCAACAGTATAAAAGTGTTCCTATTTCTCCAGATCCTCTCCAGCATTTGTTGTTTCCTGACTTTTTAATGATCTCCATTCTAACTGGCATGAGATGGTATCTCATTGTGGTTTTGATTTGCATTTCTCTAATGATCAATGATGATGAGCTTTATTTCATATTTTTTGGCCACATAAATGTCTTCTTTTGAGAGGTATCTGTTCATATCCTTCGTCTACTTTTTGTTTTTTTTGTTGTTGTTGTTGTTTTTTGGTAAATTTGTTTAAGTTATTTGTAGATTTTGGATACCAGCCCTTTGTCAGATGGATAGATTGCAAAAATTTTCTCCCATTCTGTAGGTTGCCTGTTCACTCTGACGATAGTTTCTTTTGCTGTGCAGAAGCTCTTTAGTTTAATTAGATCCCATTTGTCAATTTTGGCTTTTATTGCCATTGCTTTTGGTGTTTTAGTCATAAAGTCTTTGCCCATGCCTATGTCCTGAATGGTATTGCCTAGGTTTTCTTCCAGGGTTTTTATGGTTTTAGGTCTTACGTTTAAATCTTTAATTCACCTTGAGTTAATTTTTGTAAGAGGTGTAAGGAAGGGGTCCAGTTTCAGTTTTCTGGATATGGCTAGTCAGTTTTCCCAACACCATTTCTTAAATAGGGAATCCTTTCCCCATTGCTTGTTTTTGTCAGGTTTGTCAAAGATCATGTAGATGTGTGGTGTTATTTCTGAGGCCTCTGTTCTGTTCCATTGGTCTATATATCTGTTGTGGTACCAGTACCATGCTGTTTTGGTTACTGTAGCCTTGTAGTATAGTTTGAAGTCAAGTAGCATGATGCCTTCAGCTTTGTTCTTTTTGCTTAGGATTGTCTTGGCTATACAGGCTCTTTTTGGTTCCATATGAAATTGAAAGTAGTTTTTTCTAATTCTATGAAGAAAGTCATTGGTAGCTTAATGGGGATAGCATTGAATATATAAGTTACTTTGGGCAGTACGGCCATTTTCAGGATATTGATTCTTCCTAACCATGAGCATGGAATGTTTTCCCCTTTGTTTGTTTCCTCTCTTATTTCCTTGACCAGTGGTTTGTAGTTCTCCTTGAAGGAGTCCTTCACATCCCTTATAAGTTGTATTCCTAGGTATTTTATTTTCTTTGTAGCAATTGTGAATGGGAGTTCACTCATGATTTGGCTCTATGTTTGTCTACTACTGGTGTACAGAAATGCTTGTGATTTTTGCACATTGATTTTGAGAATACACATTCTTAACACAAGAATATACCTTAGAAGTAGCTGAGACGTAGAAAGAAGAAATGGGAAAAAGATCATAACTTTTTTTGTAAAATAATTGTTGTCCATAATGCACAGGTGGAGAATTCTTGCTAAATGAGTATGAGAACACAGGAAATGTCCATTCCAGAGTGGTTATAATCAGCTCAAGCACACCAATCCCTGTGCAAGCTGCAGAGAGTCGCATCAGCATCCTGCCTTCAGATCAAAGCTGCTGAGCCAGACTGTGGTGGAGGAAGGGCCCCGGAACACCCTGCATCACTCAGAAACCATTCAAGTTCTGGAACTGCTGTTACAGCAATCCTCACCAGGCATCAGGAAATCATGGTTATTTGTGGACAGAAAAAAACTGAGGTCATTCAAAGGATCCAGGCCAGATTCCTGAGCATGAAGTAGGGTTTGAATGGCCCTGCAAAGAGCCACACATTTAGAGTGGGAGCTTATTCCAGTTCGGTTCTATCAGGGAGAGCCCCTCACTGTGTCTCCTCCCAGGCCCAGGCGAACAAGGCCCTTCCTTCTCATGATTGGACCTGTGTGCTCACAAGACTGCATGTGATGATGCTGTGAAAGCACGCCCAGCTAAGTCTATTCATCATTGCATGCGGTAGGTAATGAAGACCTCAGGGAGGAAACTGGTTTGCACCCCTGGGGAAATACATCTGGAGCATTCAAAACAACAGACTAACTGGACTGTAGGAATGATACAGATTTTCCTTGGGGTTCTCCATGAAACTGGAAACTTATAAAGGGAAGATGATGTTATTGCATTAGCCACTTGCATCTAAATAAACAGGAGGCAACACTAGTTCTGGGGTAAGTCAAAACTTTGTGCACAAATGCACTAAGAGAAAAGCACTTACACTTAAAAATGCAGGAGTGGGATTGTATCTAGCACTGCGCTGTCCAACAGGACCTTCTGTGATGATGGATATGTTCTATCCCACACCGTCCATAGAGGAGCCACCAGCCAATGCAGCTGCAGAGCTCTGTAAATGTGGCTACTTTGAGTAAGGAACTGAAATTCTTATTTTACTTATTTGCAACTAGTTTAACATTAGTCTAAATAGCCACAATGAGCTAGCAGCTACCAAATTGACAGCACAGGTCTAATGTATAATTTCAACAAGGAAAAAGACACAATAAGGCCTGGAAAAAATGTGTGAAATGTCAGTAGCGGTTGACTGGGGGGAGGGGGAATTTTTTTCTGCTTTTTAAATACTTTTTCTCTATTTCCAAATTCTTTATTAATAATCACATATAAATTTTATAATCAGAAAAAGGCAAAAAATAAATGTATGCTGAAAATATTAAAAGGGGGACAAGATAGGATAACTTTATCTCTTCCTCTATCTAGCACCAATCTGCTTGCTCAAGCTGATCAATAACCAATAAATGATGAAAACATTGCTGTTGCCCAAACAGCCATCACTCATCAGGAGGCTCCAATTCAAATCTGTCCAAAGTCTACTAGGCTCCAGCCGTACTCGGCTTTCCCTTGGACACCTGAACGTGCCAAGCTTGTTCTCACTCAGAGCTACCTAAGCTCTTCCTCCTGCTGTGAGTGATCCTTCCAAATCTCCTCTGGCTCCTTAAAATTCCCTTAAATGCTGCCTCCTATCCAATGTAACCAGCCAGTCATCTTCTACGTGATCACTTCCTTTAATTGTCTGCACAGCACTTCTCACTACCTACTATTTTCTTGTTTATTTATTTATTATCTGTCTCCATCCACCCCCAAACTAGAATATAGCCTCCAAGAAAGCAAGAGTGTTGTCTGTTTTGTTCACTGCCCTATGCCCACCACCAGGCACAGTGCCCACAACTTCATAAATATGGGCTGAGTTAATTGCTACAGTCCCCAGTATTTCCCAAGTCTTCTCAGAGACTCTGCTTTTTAAGATTCCACTTGCAGGAAAGGGACGGGCTCTGGGACCAACTGTCAGGTTAGATCTGGGCAGATAACAGTTACCCTCTTCTCTACATATGCTTCCTGGTCTGTCATTTGTGAGGCAGTAAATGGATGCTTCATGGAGCTGTGAGAATTCAAATGAGACAACAGAGGGAAGGCACTGAGTGTAGTGCCTGGTGCACCGAAATGCTCAAACCATATTAGCTGTTATACTTTGAAGATCTCTGGTTTGCGTGAGGAGGGTAGGACAAGCTTGCCAAAATATATCATTGAGATAAAAGAAAAGGAGAATTAAATTTCAACTACCAGCTTCTTAGGCTACTCTTTCTATTATTTTGCTGTGCAACAAACTGTGCCAAAACTCAAGAGGTTTAAAACAAGGACAACATTGATTTGCCCATGAATCTGTAATCTGGGGTCAGGAGCCCCACAGGAATAGCTAATCTCTCCTCCACCTGGCATCAGGGTGGCCAAGGCTGAGGCTGGAATCAGATGCAGGCTCACCTGGTGTCCTGTCTGGGGTAGCTGAGGTAAGGAGATTCCAAGAGCTATGGCCAAGACAGCTGGGCACTCAGCATCTCTGTAGCTCTCTGTGTGGTTTCTCCAGCCTGGCAGCCTCAGAGCAGCCAGACTTTTGAGACAGAAGCTCAGGGCTCCAAAGGTGCATGGAGAGAGAGAAGGTGAAAGAGGGATGGGGGAGAGAGAGAAAGAGAGGAAAGGAGGGTGGTGAGGATAACTGAGAAAGAAAGGGAGGGATGGAGAGGGGAAAGGAGGGATGAAGGCAGGAAGGGGGAGAGAGAGAAAGGGAGAAAGAGAGGAAGAAGCAGGAGGAGGACTAGGAGGAGGAGGAGAGAGGGAAGGAGAGAGAGTGGAAAAAGGAGGAGGGAGGGAGAGAAGAAGACAGAGAGAGAAAGATAGAGAAAGGACTTGAGAGAGAGGGATTAAGGGGGAGAGAGAGAAGAGATTGAGAGAGAGGTGAAAGCTACATCACCTCTTCCAACCTAGCCTCTGAAGTCATGTCACAACACTGTCACCTCATTCTCTTATTCTCTTCACAGTAGTCACAAGTCTGCCTGCCCATGTTTAAGGGAAGAGGACATAGATTCAGTCTCTTGATGGAAGAGTGGTAAGTTTCTAGAAGGGTCTACAGGATCAAAAATATTGTTTCAGCCACTTTTGGAGAGAAGCATCTCACAGGACTACCAACGAATAGTTCTAGGCGTGTCTTCACCCAATGACCACTGTCATGTTGGGAGCCATATGCACAGCTCTCAGGAAGCACATGTTCCAGGAAGACCCACGCACACTGTTCCACATAACACAGGAAGATGAAAGAAACCAGGAAAGCCTGCATCTGCCTGGGATCCACTTTTCCTGCCCTTTGTGCTTTGTGCTGTCTTAAATTCAGCTTCCTGCTGGATGGTAATGTGATGTGAAAGTGACAGCTCAGATAAGATTCTTGTCCACAAATTCTTTGAACTGAATCAAAATAAATGCAAGCCCAGGATCAGAACTGACAGTGCCTGGCAATTGGTAGGTGTTGAGGTTGACAGAGAGTGGAAACTGCTGAGAGGGAGGCACGAGATGGAGTTAGGTCCACCGCAGCTCATCCTGACATCATCGGCAGCAGTTCAGAAGTTCTCCCTCTAATGAGTTCTGTGAAACCAACGTGGCGCCTTCCACAGGCTTCTGGACTTGCCCTCCTGGGGAGGAAGGTGTCTTCGGAGGCTTCTGTCATATGGCACATGCCTTGTTCTTCAGAGT